>NC_041401.2:147842963-147957963 GCF_900747795.2 Erpetoichthys calabaricus | reverse complement strand
GGAATAAACCAAAATGACGTGAAAAGGACACAGAATTACAAGTAATTGATCTACCAGAAGCCTGAAATGACTGTGAAAACTGCACATAAGAGTGGAATTTCGTAAAATCTTCTGAAAATGAAAGCATCCAAACAAGTGCAAAAGTGACTGCTATATTTTATTCAGATATCTGTGCTATTAAATAATTGATAAAGAAAATTTAACTGTTAAACTGATTTATTGTTATTGGTACTTGTAGTGTACAAAAATTACTAAAAAGAAGTAAATGTAAGCAGAAATGTTTATCAAAGTCGTATCTAATCTGTTTTAAAGTGTTTGAGGAACTGTTAACCTGTAAGCTAGAGTAGCTTGAAACCCCCCTTTACCCCTTGTGGACTTGATTATATGTGGTGCTGGTAAATTCACATTTACTATAAATTGCAAAGTATATTTCAAATCGATTTCTTTCAGGAATATGTATGGTATAGCATAAAGTGTGCCTTTGATCCTGTTGTGATGTACCCTTTTATTTACGCTTTTCAAGGGTTTGGGCAAAGGTAGTTAGTAAGGTCAAGAGTTACCCCAAAGACACATGAGCTTAAAATCTAATGATCTGCCTGGTTGTAGCAATGCCCAATTAAAGAGCCATATGTGCTGAAATTCCATTTTTACTTGTCCCAACATAAAGTGAGCAGAAATCTAATAATAGGACAAGTTCTGACCCTTATAAAAGTGCAGTGAATATGGAGAGAATGTTACTTCTTCAACACAGCCTCTTACAGTACATCAAGAGTAGAGAATTACAATGCTTTAAATTATTGACTTAAATTCTGAATTTAAACCTTATACGCATAAATAATCCACCTTCTTGTTGATCCTTCCTTGCTTATTCTTTATATGTTTTTCTTTGTTGTTTCTTTTGATATTCTGGTTGTTTTTTGAAACTTTTTGAGCTTCCTGTATTTCTTTTTAAATTTTCCCTTTACAATTCCCCATTATTTCTGTACTTGGTTAACCTAGATTTGCTATGACTAGGTTTGCTAGGTTTTTTTTGAAAGTCCCTTTTCTTCAAAGTTTAGCCTTTATTTTGTTTTCAGTCATGTATTTTTCTCTCTCTTTGTACATTTCTTCTAATCTTCCACGTAAGAGTCAGGAGTACAATCATTCCATGACACTTTTGGAAACTCTGCTCTGTTTTTTGTGTTTTTTCTTATTAGAGCACAAAATCAATTATCCTATTTTCATAAAAACTCATCCCAGTATTTTATTTTATTTTTTTTGTTGCAATATTTTTTTTTCCTATCAACTCACTAGGGAAGTGGTGTGTAATATTCTTAGTCAAAATTCCTTTTCTCGTGATCACATTTTATTTTTATTGTTATGTACAAGATGAATTTCTATTCAGTTTATTTTAGTGTGGCACTCTTCACTGACTGCAGAATAAAGTAGCAGCTGATTAACATAAACAGAATCTAACAATATCTGCCCATGATTTAATTGTTAAACTATTGCCAAGCTGACAGCAGAACAGAGGAAAGCAAAACCTTCAGTCAGCATTATCCTTGGTGAAATAAACCTCTGGAGGTCAGTGGTCAATTAGGGTTAAGAGTAAAAATCAGGCAGAGTATTAACTCCCTGACTGAACCACTTCCCTCCTAACCAGTATCAATTGTTCTTTCCTATTTTATCAACCTTAACCTGTCATCCAAGTGGAAGAATAGTACAGAGTTTGAAGCGGGTGGACTCTCCGGTCCTGGCTTCTTCTTCTGCCCTGGGCGTTGTCCCTACAGAGTTTCACCTTTCTTAAACGTCTACAAGACTTTCCGTAGGAATAAACATACATGCACACACATACAATACAATCTTAATCCCACTTAATTCAGGATTAATTGTAGGGTACCAGAACAAATCCTAGTAGCACTGGGTATAAGAATGGAATCAGCCCTAGACTGAACATTAGCCTAACACTGAGCCCTACTGGAATAAAAAGGTTGATGAAATACTGTAAATAAATACATAACTATATTGCCCTGTTGTTCTGTGTCAAATATTCTGTTATTAGTTTCTTTACGTACCACATAGGGAAGAGATTTTTGTTGTTAATCTGTGGGTTGATAGCATCCCATGATGTGGAAGTATTTTATATGCCTTTATGGTTTTATACTTGTAATTCAACTGCCTGCAAAATATTATTTCCAATATTTGCTCAGATTTTTTCTATGGAAAATTATGTCATTAGAATTTGAAATTAATTCTGGTCCTTTTTTACATTCTCCCATTCTCTCACTCTGGCATTATTGAATCGAGACTACTTTCATGTCTGAAGAATTTCTTTACCTCCGTTTCCCATCGGACAGATCATAAATTGTACATTTTCATTGCCCAGCATGTGCCTCTTTATGTCTCCCGTTCTTCCTACCCTGTTAAGGAAATCCCTAATTTCTCTGGCTGTAAATTTCAACCTGACCTTTTTTGAATTGTAGAAATGCATGCCATCTGGTTCTTTTCACTTAATTGTATTTCTTCAGTTTTATTTGTCACATAGGTGTATTGTGGGTATTGTTATAGATATAAGCTGACTTTTGCAGTTAAAGTTCAATTTTCTCACTTTACACAGGCTAAGCTACTAGTTGTTCCCAGTTGGATTTTACTATAGACTTTCCCTTTATCCTGTGGATCACAATTTCCATCCATCAATCTACCTGTGTCTTTGAACCTTATTTTTCCATTTCAGGGCTGTAGGAAGCCAGAGCTTCTCTCTGTAGCATCTGACACAAGGCAAGGCTCGGCCATGCTAGTATGCAAGTCTGTGCAGAGCAAAGAGACTCATTCATGGCTAATTTAGAATTGCCAGTTAACCTCAGCCACATGTCTTTGGTTGGAAAACTGCAGTCAACCCCAATCAGATATTGGGATAATGTACAGAACTCCACTCAGGTAGTAACTGGGCTAGGATGGAAGACTGCATTTTTGGAGGTGTGAGGCAACAGTGCTAGCCATTGTGTCACTGTAATATTCATTCTTGGTATTTCCGCTCTCTGTCTGTCTGTCTGTCTTATCTATCATTTTCCATCTCTTTTGCTTTGAGTTTCTCATCTGTTTTAAAAGGTTTTTCAGGTACTCCTTTACCAAGGCCTGTGCCTACTATTAATGGCAACTTAACCATTGATTTGCTTATTAAAAATGATCTGAATTTCAGCTGTTTAAGTTTCAGCTGCAGATTTTTCCTCCATTGTTTCTTAATTGTCCTCCAGGTGACTCAATTACTGTATCAGTATTTTTGCAGTTCTGTTCTTATACTTTTTTTTTTTCCTTTTGTATTAACGAAAACACAACGCACGGTCTTTGAACACTCCACTCTTGTCACTGTACTTACAAATCATTCCTTGACATCTGCTGACATGTCAGCAAATTGTATTTGTTTGCACACTACTTGTACACTGCAATTAGATTACAGCTACATGGTATTGTTGTCATTCCTCTTATGTGAGTAACTGGTTCAAAATACTCTGCATTCTTTTTTTCTCTATTTTAATACCCCATTTTCCAGTTTGCTCCTTTGTTCTGTTTTGCTTATTGTAAACTATCATACAGCTTGAGCTATTATTCAGTTCTCTCTGTTCTTTCCGCCTCAAGAATACTTCATTATATTATTATTTTCTTTTGTCTTTGTAACAGAGAGCTCATTGTAATATTCATAGTATAAATAGTTTCTGTAAATGAAATAAAACAGTTTAGCATCATCTATACGGCTATTTCAAAGGCTTCTAAATTGGCCGATGTGATAAGTATTTACCTTAGTGTAATGTAATGAGCAGAGATGGAGAGGCAACTAAAAACACAAACCGTTAGTTGTTGATGATTCACTTTAAAAGAGGGTTTATATGGCTGCTGCTTCTTCACATGTAGTTATTGTAGGCATCATAATAGAGGAAATGTCAGAACCACAATTGAGCTGTATGCATTGTGTCATGACAGAGTTAGGGAGCGAAGAATAATCCTTTATGTAATGATTGTGTTGACTGAAAAGACAGGCTTGAGAAGGCTTTAAAAAGAGAGATCAGTACTATGAATGTGATCACCATTCCTTCAAAATGTTGGGTTTGTAGCCCATAACTGAAGAAATCCATTTTCTCAATGTATTCAAACTTTTAAAAAAGCTTTTATTAATTGGTTTATTTTCTGGGAAGTTTCATACAGATTACACCTATCCTGAAATCATTAGGGACAGTGAAGGAAGCAAGGCTGAATGGGATGCAAAGGAACACTCCTGTCGTGGAAGTTTACAGTTATCAAACAACCAAAATCGAAACCTTCATGTCTTTTGGATGTCAGAGTGAATCCTGAGCTTCTGGAAAATAAACATTCTATTTGCAAATATAAACAAACTGTGATGTTAATTTCACATAGACAATGTTAAGTCCAGGATTTGGACCCAGTGTTCTGAATCTGAAGCAGGAGAACTAATCACAGTGCCACCCTGGCCATTTTTTTTGTTAATTTCATTATTTTTGCTTTTTTACTGCTCATTTATGTGTTTCTTACAGCAACATAAAATTAAAGATGATTTTAAAATAAATCTCTCACCTTGGTTATTTTTATGTTTAAGAGAGAAGGCTTTAAAGCAAACATTTATTAGATGAATGATTACAAGATTGCACTTTTTCCTCCTTTATATTACATTTTGGATTAACTCAGACACTAAGTACAATTAGCTATGCAAAATAAGGTCTGGCATAGGCATGTACATTTAACTCTGTGATCCCGTGGACATATTTTTATGGCTTAAAAGTCTTTGTGTAGGGCCTTATTTGAAAACTATATTTTTCAAATTTTCTTATTGAGTATATTTCTGCCTTAAAATTCAACATGGATGATGCTTTTGCGAATGGTCCCTTCATGATCACTGATACAGCGTCTCTCTGGCTTTGCACAAATTAGTCAGTGAATCTCAGTATTATACTCTGTACATGTTACAGTACTGCTACTACTACTATTCCAAAGTCAAAAATCTCAATAATATTCTATAAGTTTATACACTTAGAAGGGGATTAGGAAATGGAAACTATACAGGAGTTTTCCTCAGGGTTTTTTTAAAAGGTGTTTCAGGTCATAATAGCAGAGAAGTAGAATTAAGGAGTACATTAGGTAAGATTTGTGTTTTCTGTTAAGTACCATCTATTATATATTTTAATACAATTTCATTTATCAGGACATCAGAAAGTGGCAGCGTGTTGCATGTTGTTTAGACATGCATGCAGGAATTTTGTTGTATTCCTTATATAAGACAATTCGACTACTGCTACTACTGTTGCAATTACTACTATTACTACTTCCAGTATTGGTGGACAAAAATCAATATATCTGAAGAGGCTGTTGAAAATCAGGCCACAAAAATGGCTGCAAAATTTTCATTGTATTGTACACCCAATATCAAATCTGCGTAACCCACTTAATTTATGGTATTATGGCTACTCAAATTTGATTACCATTGTGCAAGTCAGAAACATCTGCATCGCAGCACATTAAAGTATTTTTGTAAATAAGCATGTTCTGTTTTTAACCATGGCCTGTAAATCCAGGGACTTGTACTCTGTCTTGTATTTGTGTTCAGCTTTTTGATCATCCACATTCATCTTGGTTTTTTTTTAATGTATACAATTTTGGATCATCATTAGCTAATCTAATGAGCACATTTATTCTTTATCTCACTCATGAACATTTCAATACAGAGAACATAATTAGAAATTAAAAGGTCCATTTCCAATTATTAATAGTGACAGCCCCTTTGTTGAAAATGCATCTAACTTCTAGAAATAAGGAGCTGCGAAGTGTAATTATTCTTTTGTGTGTAGCTGAAAACTGGAGCTTGGGTGCAAACTGGGTGGTGATTATTTAAGAAATTTCAAGTATCAGTGGTCACCTTTCAACCTCCGATGATCATTAGGCAGCACAGCCCCTAGCTGCACCCCTGACATCCCCATGGACAATGAAAAGATTCAAAGATTTTTAGTACCTAATTGAAGAATTAGAAAAAATTAATTTTATAAATCACTGCAATAAGCAAGAGAAGCTACCACAATGATTTTTGTCATGCATTGATTTTCATTTGTATTTTGTACAGTTAATTTCAAGGCTTTATGATGTTTATATCCAGCTTACTCATGCAATTCAAGCTGGTAAATTAATACTGTATTCTTTAAGAAAAAAAAAACGCTAAAGCTCTCTGCACCAAATCGATAGAATGAGAGCACTTGAAATGTCAGATAAATTAATGCATGCTTTGACACAAAGAACCTTCAGCTGTCAAGCTTACACTTTTAAAAATATAGTTAAAAGATATAGCTTAATAGTTCTATACTTTTATATCTATTGGAGGTTTGTGTGTAATCCATCAGTTGTTCATCTCTTGGCTAATAATGTTTTTTCAGGGCAGATAAAAAAATCTTTTGAACTTGTGTTGCAGACAGAGACATAGAAAAAAAAATGTCTGCGCAAAATAATTCTGAGTGCTCTGGGAGTACGAGATATCTTGGAGAAATAAATAAAAAAGCTGGAACACTCATCAGGTTATGAAAGCAAACCTGACATGATTTATAACACTAATTTTGCAATTATTCCTTAAACAGAAGATGTTTCCTCAGTTTCCATTAGAACGCCCTGCTTTTATGCTGGCTCCAGGCTCAATAAAACTCAATAAATGTGCCAATTAAAGCAGAACAAATTTCTTTTTTAATTGTGACATGAGAAATACTGCTCTGCTTTGCAATGGACTCAATAGGTCTACTGATTTGAATGTCATTTTTGGGCTGTCTTCTTGTTCCTTTTCACATTCTAAGCACTGCTGAATACAAGTTTCAGCAGCTTGACACTGATTGTAATTGTACATTACATTTAAATAATTAAAAAAAAACCATTCTCATAGATTTGTTTTAGTAAAATTAAAATGTTATTTCTTGGAAATATTTTTCTTTAAAATTGCTAATAAATATTTTAAATGTTTGAATATGCCTATGTCACTTTCCATACTATGTTCAATACTTGACAACTTTAATTTTGCTAGAAAATATTTATCTCAGGGTAAAAACATCAAAAGTAATAAAAGGTAACTGTAATAACTACTAGATGCATAATTTTTCATTTTTAACCAGTTCAGGATCACAGGATGAACAGTAGTAAAGTATTTCTATTGTTCCGTTCCTTTTAAAAACCTACTTAATTTTTAAAACGCTCTTTAATTGTTTAAATAGTTATTTCTGTCATAAATCTAATTTTAAAAGTTGTTTAAATTCATACTAAAAAGACTGTAATAGTATTAAGCATAAAAGATAACCAAAATGTAATGACATTGTTCCTGCAGATGTTCTTGTTTAACTCATCCAGTGTGGCTACCTAGTTGTGCATCTGGGCTTCAGCGCCATTGAAAGATTGAGGGTCACAGTTTGATTCCTTTGGTGAATGAGATATGACATTGAGGACAATCTCAGTCTCTGTTATGATACTTTGATAAAGCTATCAAAACAGATGTTCGTATGCTCCTATCAGGATATATACCGTATATAATTTGTTTTGGGGAATCAAACTCAAACCAGGGCGTATTTTGTGACATATTATGGCTACAATCAATACCCACAATAAAACATTAGTCCACCACAGATAACCTGCACAAAATGGTTAGTTTTCAACCAAACTTGTGTGACGTTTATTTGTCCAGTGCATAAGCATCTAGGCCACACTGCCTTATTTATGCCTGAAGGCTTTTACAGCTATCAATAATAATTCAATGATCAGTGGAGCAGGTAAAGGGTACACACTAGGGGTAACCCACAAAAAAAAAATAAGGAAGCCCAGAAGCTATAAGATAAGGTCTGCAGGTACTGGCCTTGACTTTAACATCAATCAATTGCAGGGCATAATCACATACATCCACACTCAGTTATAAAGGCCCAGTTTAGAGCTGTCGATTAATATAACTTGCATATATTGGAGAAGGTAAGAGAAAAACAAAAATTTGTAGAAAATACATTGAGATAAAGGAGTGACATACAAAATCCACACAGACATTGAGCAGGCTAGAAAAATTCCAAGACACGTGATACTTCTAAGAAACAATGCACATTTTTAATTTGTATTCAACAGTTTAAATGTAGACATCTAGTCTAAAGATAATCTTTCTGCATAGCTAAATAGTTTTGATGTAACAAGACCACTATTCAAGCTGCAGCTGTACTGAGCAATTGAGATTTGTTCAGTACAAAGCTAAAACTCGCATTCAGAGTTCAGGTTAAATACGCTTCAGATGTTATCAGTTCAATCTTCTTGACTATTGAAACCCAGAGGTGTGTTGTCTTTTAGTTAGACTTATATGGTGTATTAAATGCCTGAGAGAGAATATGGAAAATTTAATTTAAGGTTATTAGCACTGATCCAGTGCTAGTAATGAATATGGGGATCAGTTGGATTACTTCCATGTGCGAATTAAAAGCAAATTAGACACTCCAAAAATCATTTTGGAAACTTCAAATAGGTTCACTTACTCTAGTCAAGTCATAAGAAGGAACTGAAACTTTTTCCTCTGATTACTTGTTTTGCTTGTTGGATCGATTGATTGACTGCTTAAAAACTGCTAATGTGATTATTTGTCAGATGATAATTATTATGCTGCACGAATAACATACGGTATAGTCATGAAATGTCTCTGGGTCAGATGTTTTAATGGGAAAAGTCTGTTAAACCTGTAGCACTGTGTCCAACATTGTTTTACGACTTGAACCCAGTGCTTGAAATGTATACAGGGTGTGTATCTATATACAGTGTATATATTGCATAAGAAGAGAACCATCCATCCATCCATCCATTATCCAACCCACTATATCCTAACACAGGGTCATGGGGGTCTGCTGGAGCCAATCCCAGCCAACACAGGGCGCAATGCAGAAAATAAACCCCTGGCAGGGCACCAGCCCACAGCAGAAGAAGAGAACCAATACTGAAAAAAGTTTGGGGCACATCTGTGACTCCATATAATCTGAAGAAAATAATGAAATGATCTTTTCGCACCGATAAAGTACCTTCTTTTCAGATGCAACTCCAAACAAAGAACTAACAGCAATAGTGAGATTTGAAATCCTTTGGGTTCCAGGCAGGAAAGGGAGGGCCTAGGAGAGGGGACAACGGAAAGGACGTTACTAAATTTATGGTAACAGATGGATAAGAGAAAGAGAGAGGTTTGGGGATCCACCCTGTATATTGCAAGGCAAAAATCAAATAGTAACACTGTAGTCAAATAAGACGGAGTCCCAAATAGACTAACTGAGGAAGGAAGGTGCAGGCTTTAATAGTTCATGTACAGGAAGTAGTGGATCTGTGCGGGAATGGCAGAAGTAAGGTCAGTAGGAGGGTGTGCTCAGGACATTAGGGTAGAAGTTGGTGCTATCTTGACTGGGTTTCCATTCTGTTGATTTGTGGATGAGGGAGAAGAGTGGTTAGTGCACTTTATCAACTTTATCAACCCTCGAGCTGACATCTACCCTCAGTTAAGCCCTTTGACTGCCTCCTATAAGCATGTGTGTAACCTTATATATATACACAAAACACCACTAAAATACAGACCAGTGGTTAGCCTAATAGGTGGACCATCATACAACTTGTCAAAAAGACTTTTCCAACTACTTAAGCATTTAACGGACGACTCGGATTATTCTGTCAACAGCGCGGAGTCGGCATTACAGCGCTTGAATGACGTATCCATCGCCGAGGACAAGATCATGGTCTCGTTTGATGTTATATCGCTATACACCATGATCCCGATCCAACTGGCCACAGAAACATTATTAATGAAACTGGATAGTGACCCCACCATAGAGACAAGAACCAAACTGTCCATCAAAGACTTAATGCACCTAATATCACTTTGCCAAAAAACGCACTTTCATTTCAACGGCAAGTATTACACACAGAAAGAAGGCATGCCGATGGGATCACCGTTATCTGGACTCCTAGCTGAACTGGTAATGCAACGATTTGAAAACATAGCTTTATCCCAGATTACACCCAAAATTTGGATACGCTATGTAGACGACACATTCGTCATATTAAGAAAGAACCAGCTGAATGAATTCTTCAATCATATTAACACAATATTCCCTGCAATCCAGTTCACAATGGAAAAAGAAAATAATCGACACATCAATTTCCTGGACATTTACATCAAAAGAAATAGTGACGCCACCCTGACCACAAGTGTTTACCGCAAACAATGCCACGCAGACAAGATTCTACACTTCGCCAGCAATCACCCGGTATCTCATAAACGGAGCTGCGTGAAAACCCTATTTAAACGAGTCCACACGCATTGTAATACCAAGGAAACAAAAATTAATGAGAGACGCTATCTGTTTCAAGTTTTCACCTCGAACGGATACTCAAAATCATTCATTAATCGGAGTCTACACAGCAGACGCCAAAGGAATCAGCATACAAGCGACGTAAATCAGAACCCCCACCCCACCTGGCATTCACTCCCGTACCACCATAAGGTGTCAGAAGGCACGGCACGCACCCTGACCAAGTGGGGCATCAAAATAGCACATAAACCCACCAACAATCTGCGCATGGTCCTGTTTAATGCTAAAAACAAGAAATCGACAGCCGAAACACGAAACGCAGTTTATAGTATTCCATGCAATTCTTACTCAGCTGTATACATAGGACAAACGTCAAAAAAAAAATCTCAACACGTGTACAGGAACATCGCAACGCGGTCAGAAGAAAGGACGCACTATCTTTGATATATGCACATACTAAATCGACAGGACACACATTCAACTGGGACAACGTGAAAGTAAAATTTAAGGCCAGTACAAAAAGCGCCAGAGAGTTGGCCAAGTCTTGGCTATCAGATGAAAATGCCATCAACAGACACTTGGACATAAACCCAGCATATGCCAACTTAAGAAGGACATATGCACTTTAATTTAATGATACACCCCCCCCCCCCTTTGATCATACGGACTTAGTCACCTCCACCCACCCCCCACTGAATGTGTTGCTATATATTGCCTTTGATTCTTGTAAGTCTAAGCATTATCCTCTGATGAAGACCCCTGACAGGGGTTGAAAGCTCAGGAATAAAACTATTTTATGATACGTGATTCGTTTTTTCTCCCCTTGTGGATCTCCAACTGAAAATATATATATATATATATATATATATATATATATATATATATATATATATATATATATATATATATACTAGCCAACCCGCGGCGTACCATACGCCGCATAATCAGGCCGCTTTTTTAATGATTTTTAAGCACAGGGAAAAAATTAACATTTGAAAAATCCGGAGGAGAGAGGAAGGACGCCCATTACGCCTCATCCGTCATGCTAGTCTGCTGATTTCTCGTTCAGTAACCTGTGAGTAGTGATGGGCGGAGTGAAGCCTCACGAAGCATCAACACGTTTGAAGTAATTGTGTCGGAAATCGAAGCTTCGAAGCATTTGACACTCACCTCTCTCGTGACACCTCCTGGCCATTTTCATTAACGTTACAGAAACTTATGATACACTTCAATGACGTCTGTTAAAAGTCGTATTGCTTTTATTTTTTCGTAGCTACAGACTGACAACGAAGAGAAGGGTTCGACAGCAGCTTGTAGTGTGTGATGTCTAAAAAATATAAATATAACTAACGCCGACATACAGAATGCACTATACGATAACAAGAGTTAAACAAAATAAGACACCTCACCTCATGGATTCTCGGCTCTTTCAATTAGTATTTACTTTTGCACTGTATCTTTATAATCGCTCCTGTTATTAGTACAGTGGACCCTTGACTTACGAACTTAATTCGTTTGCGAGGGCTGGTTGTAACTCAAGTTGGTTGTAAGTCAAGACTATTTTTCCCATAAGAAAAAATGGAAATACCCATAATGTGTTCTGAACCTCCCACTGCAACGCTTACTTAACCTTTTCATAATAAAAAAGGGTTGTATAATGTGCATAATTTACCAAAACACCAATAATTTTTCTAATGTACTAACCAAAAAGTTATAAAAAGTGCCTAGCCTACCAGAAGTAGGCTAGATTAAGCTAGGAGCATGGCGGTGCACATGGTCGCAGTGGCTCAGGGCTCTCCTTTTCAGTGCACTTTTTTGTTGCTTTTGTACTTTTTTTTTCTTGCTTGTTTGTGCACGATCGGTTCGGCGAACATCCGCTACACCCATCAGAACCTTATAGACATCAGTGTCCAGGGCCAGACATCTGTTTCGAGTGTTTTACATCACACGCACAACATCCCAGACAACATAGTGAGACCAGCGGCTGTTACCTCTTGTGTATATTATATCTTGAAATCCTTCGAGTTGCTAATTAACTAACTAACACCCACCCACTCAGCTTGTGTGAAAAAAATGCGCCCGTTCTTTCATCATTTTGTTGCAGCTTATCAAAGACTTGCTGATCATGTTTTGTAGACTCAATATATATTGGCTTTTCACTCAGCGCGAGGGCGCGCATTCATCTCGGATTATTACATCTTGCTAGACTAATCTGGTACACGGCTGCGTTTGAAAAACCGATTTATCCCGGATGAGTTTCACCGGCATTAATGATTAGGAATCTGGTTGGAACAAAACCCTGCAGCCACAGGGGTTCACCAGGACCGAGTTTGGCAAACACTGCTGAACAGAGACGAAACCGACTCAGGTGAGGAGTGGGGGCGGGCAAAGTAGTTGCAGCTATTGATTATTCAGTGTTGTTTGCCTGGGTGTCTGATCTGCTCAACAGGATCATAAATAAAAGGAAAACAATGTGAAGGCAATGTCACAGGTGATCCTGTGGTATAGCGGGTCCACAGCTCCCCTTCAAAAGCCCATTTTTAAATAAATAATCATCGCACTCACAGTGTAGCGAGGGGCGTGGAAGTGTGGCTGAAACGGTTTCAGGGTAGACTCGTGCTGCGGGCATTTCTCCCCTGTGCAGTGTGTGAGCGAGCGAGTGAGGAGAGAGAGAGAGAGAGAAAGCCGGTACGTTAGAGTGAGCGAGAGCAGGCTCGAAGGCAATGTGTTCCTGTGGTATAGCGGGTCCATAGCTCCCCTTCAAAAGGCCATTTTTAATCAGGCGACTGACAGTAGTGGAGTCAGGGACAGAGAAGATCAGCTGCAGAGAGAGCGTGTCGACTGTTGCAGGGCCTGAAACAGGTGAGACGCTAATGAAAAAGAGGCACAGGGCTTATTAGTTTTTAAAGACTGCTTCCTTCATTGTGTTTTAACTTCAGTTTTAAAGGATTGCGCGGCTCTCTCTTGCACTGCCTGTGTGTGCCTCTGTCTCTCTGTGGCGCTGCCTCTGTGTGTGTGCGTGGCTCTCTCTTTTGCACTGCCTGTGTGTGCCTCTGTCTCTCTCTGGCGTTGCCTCTGTGTGTGTGCGAGGCTCTCTCTCGCGCTGCCTCTGTGTGTGTGCGTGGCTCTCTCTCGCGCGCTGCCTGTGTGTGCGCTTGTCTCTCTCTGGCATTGCCTCTGTGTGTGTGCGCGGCTCTCTATCTCGCGCTGCTTGTCGCGTCCGAGTTGGTGGGCGTGGCTCCTTCCTGCGTGCTCCATTGGTGTCTTACTTGTCGGCTGTTTAGTGAATCCACGCCCCTTCCGGCGTGCTTTCCATGGGTGGCTACTTGTCTCCCGGCTTAGTGAATTATATATATAGATATATATATAGGGCGGCACGGTGGCGCAGTGGGTAGCGCTGCTGCCTCGCAGTTGGGAGACCTAGGGACCTGGGTTCGCTTCCCAGGTCCTCCCTGCGTGGAGTTTGCATGTTCTCCCCGTGTCTGCGTGGGTTTCCTCCGGGCGCTCCGGTTTCCTCCCACAGTCCAAAGACATGCAGGTTAGGTGGATTGGCGATTCTAAATTGGCCTGTTTGTGTGTGTCCTGCGGTGGGTTGGCACCCTGCCCGGGATTGGTTCCTGCCTTGTGCCCTGTGTTGGCTGGGATTGGCTCCAGCAGACCCCCGTGACCCTGTGTTCGGATTCAGCGGGTTGGAAAATGGATGGATATATATATATATATATATATATATATATATATATAATACACACACATTTTCTCTCTATTTTATTTAGAGAGAATGTGCGTGTATATGCAGTGTAAAAACAACTCATGGTAAAAAAAATACTGTAACAGTGTTAAGTATGTAAGAAGATTATCAAGATGTAATGACATATATCTATACTTTGCAATTTCTTGACTTGTCTGGGTGAGCAACTGGTGTGCTGACATAAAACTGTGCTTAATCTGTTCAGAGACTTCTTTAAATATGCAGCTATCAAAGGGTGTTAAGATGTTCTTAGTAAATGCACTGACCAAAAGAATAAAACCCAGCAGACACAAATTGTGCCCTTTGACAAATCGGGTTGGAAATCCCAAACCGAATACTTTTGACAGCTCTCACCATGTTTTGTCAATGGCTCCTTTTTATCACTTGTACTCAATGGGTCCTATTGACAAGGTAGATGGGAAGAGCACTGAATACATGTGATTAGTGATGTTTCTGGATTCCTGTCTTACAGATTTAGAACACTCAATTGTGGGCTTTTTGTTGTTAAATAGGAACTACATCGTTATTGAGCACAGATTTGAAGTTTCTCCACAGCTTGAAGAAAGTTTCAAAGTAAAATATTTTAGTGCTGCTTACTGAGTTTAACAACATACGTTTGACTCGTGTCAGAAAATCAGGAAAAACTGATGACGATAGACTAATGACAAAGAAAAGAAGTGAGTACAAAGATGTCAAGCAATACAAAAAAAGACAAAGAGAAAAGTCGGCTATTTAACACTTCATAGGGAGCCAAGAACATGAATTGCATTTATGTTTAACTCGTTAGTGTGCCAACTGTACTTTTCACTATACTAATACCTTTATTTATAACAGAGGACTTTATAGATCAATTGAGGTTGGTTTCTTTGTTTTTCAATTTTGAGAATTCAATTAATTGCCACTGTAAGAGAATGTTTTGTTTACTCTTGTTAGAGGTCTGTAAAAGAGGTGCAGTTGTAGTTTAAAGTTTTTGAAGGGATTTGCAAAAAGTCTAATTGTTCATTCAACCATTTTCTCTTGTTACTCTTTGATTACAGTAAGCTCTGATTTAGGTCTCTAATTTTGATCTTTTCCAGCAGTGAAATGGATCAGGCTTAGGGTCTACAGGCTGCCTTCTGGCAACACTGTTTTATTCATTTGTCTTCCAAATTGGCCTACGTGGTCATTGGCTTTTGTCCTAGAAAGGGAGTGACCCTGCCAAGATGAGAACTTTGAGGCATTTCATGAGCCAGTTGATGACTGAAGTTTTCTGAAAAAAAAAAAAAAATTTACTTTCAATAACAAAAAGCGTACTTGTAGGGTGTCGTCCTACAGTTCATTTAGGTGATGCAAAATTTAATTCTGGCATCTGCTGTATTGTAGGAACTAATATTAAATTCTACAAATGAAACAATTTTTTTTAAAGAGCTCACTTTTCTTTGATGACCAAATTCTGTTACCTTAGGATGTCTGTGGCAATATCTTTTCTATAAGAACATTAAAGTGATTTCCAACTTTATTTAAGCCACCCATTGCTCCCAGGTGTAATCTGGGTAACCTGCTCACTTAGCACATCTGAAAAGTCATTCCTTGATAAAATCTACCAAATCCTTCCTTGTATTCTTAAACATTTTGAAACAGATAAGCAACAATTAAGGTAAAATTGTAGGCCATGTTGACCTTCAAATAGTAATAATTTGATATATTGTAACAGAGAATGAGATGGAAAATGAGCACCTTGTAGTCCTCTTGTGATGCCAGTCCTACTTATGGAAGAGCCTATAAAAGTAAGTCATTTAAGAGCTGGGCTTGGACTGTTAGAGGAAGTAAGAATGAGCGGACATAAAGTTCATACTTCTATAGCACTGTTGACTGAACCTGAGCAAAGTTCTTTCATATATTTACAACAACAATATGATAACAGTAAATTAGTAAACAATACCTCATTTGTATACATAAACTTTAAAGAAAAAGAGAGAGAGAAAAAACAAATGAATTGGAGTGATTTTCTCGTAATTATGACTTGCTGTCTCATAGTTACAAGATTTTGTAATTCAAGACTAGATCACATAATTAGGAGATAAGATCTTGTAAAAAAAAAAATTAGATCTAATCTCATAAGATTTTTATCTCATAATTACAAAATCAGATCTTGTAGTTATGATTTATTAAGTCATAATTATGAGATCTTGTAATTACAAAATCTTATTTTTTAATTATGATAAAGATCTCATAATTATGACACAGTATCTCCTAATTACAATATTATGAAATCCTTATCTCATAATTATGAGATAGGGGTCTTGTAATTATGAATTAGTATCTCATAATGTCATAATTATGAGAAAATACCCTCCATCCCCCCTTATTTTTGAGTTTGGTGACTGAATGATACATGCCTCCATACCATTCAGCACCAATTAAGAACAATCACTAGAATTCCTATTCATAAATTTCTGAATAGTGTAGTTCACACCATTGGAACACCATCATTTTAGAACTGTAATTTTGGATGCTGAGGCTGTTTTAAGGACAGGTTGAAAACTCAGATGCATTCAATAAACCAGTTTCATTAAATAGCACATAAAAAGACTGAATCAGAATAAAATATATTTATATTGCATTAATGAATATTATTAACAAGCAGAAAAAGAGTGTACTTTTACTATAAAGATGTGCTGTAATATGGCATATTTTCAAGCAAAATATGACAAAATACCCAAAATGACTTAGTTAATATTGTGGCTGGCTTTAGGCTTCAAACCTTTTAGGTTGATTATTCAAATCCTGCTGCTGACACCATGTGAGAATTAGAAAATCACTTCATTTGGAAAAGGAAAAGAACTGTAACCAATTGTATTTCAATTGTTGTACGTCACCTTGGATAAATATGTCAGCCAAGGAATACATAATAATAAGTTAAAAAAAGTATAAAGAGTATTACTGATATACAGTAGTTTGTAGTATGGGCAGCATGGCCTTGCAAATAAGGAAATCTCCAGGTGCTCCATTTTCATCCCACAGACTTGCAGGTTAGGTGAATTGGCGACACTGAATTGGCCCTAATGTGTGTTTGGTGTGTGATTGTGTTCATCCTGTAATGGAATGGCCCCTATCCAGGGTTTGTTCCTGCCTTGCGACATATGATAGCTGGTATAGGCTACTGGATTCCCCTGGTCTGGACAGAGCAAGTTAGGAAATGATTTTAGTATGTAATACAGAATGTCTTGCTTCTAGACTCCTCACTGGACTAAAATATGGTATAATAAATAGAACTGATATAATGTGCTATGTGGTTTATGTATTTATTGACTTTTTATCAACAGTAGATGTTGCAGTTCTTCTTTTATATTATATTATCTAAACCAGTAAATCCAGGGTTACAACTTGTCCTAGTAGCACTGGGATCAATGAAGAATCCTTTAATCCTGAATAAAATATACTCTCGTGTTTATAGTAACATGCTTCACACCCTATTCAGGCCTCAGAATAAAGATATGCAGATCACATATAAATTTTAATGTTAAGCTAAATTTAATAAGAACTGCATACAGAAAATCACAAAATAAATAATTTCAAGCTTTCATAAGGATATCACCCTGAAGAAAACCTGCAATCACTACAACCTGGTCTAAGATATGGTTTAAAGACAACTCCATGCCAGTGAATCTCCTAAATCTAGGAGATGAGCTGGGTGAAATGAGCAGGGAGGATGGAAGCCAAATAAGGAGAGACTTTTTTGAGGCTCTATGTATTTTTGATAATAAAAGGACACACTTTGACATATTATTTTTATTACCATTTTTATTTTACCCCATACTGTACTGACTATGCCAAATTAACTTCCGGCCAGAATCATTATAGTGGTAAGACTGTTGTGGTGGATGAAATATACAGTGCATCCGGAAAGTATTCACAGCGCATCACTTTTTCCACATTTTGTTATGTTACAGCCTTATTCCAAAATGGATTAAATTCATTTTTTTCCTCAGAATTCTACACACAACACCCCATAATGACAACGTGAAAAAAGTTTACTTGAGGTTTTTGAAAATTTATTAAAAATAAAAAAACTGAGAAATCACATGTACATAAGTATTCACAGCCTTTGCTCAATACTTTGTCGATGCACCTTTGGCAGCAATTACAGCCTCAAGTCTTTTTGAATATGATGCCACAAGCTTGGCACACCTATCCTTTGCCAGTTTCGCCCATTCCTCTTTTCAGCACCTCTCAAATTCCATCAGGTTGAATGGAAAGCTTCGGTGCACAGCCATTTTAAGATCTCTCCAGAGATGTTCAATCTGATTCAAGTCTGGGCTCTTGCTGAGCCACTCAGGGACATTCACAGAGTTGTCCTGAAGCCACTCCTTTGATATCTTGGCTGTGTGCTTAGGGTCGTTGTCCTGCTGAAAGATGAACCGTCGCCCCAGTCTGAGGTCAAGAGCGCTCTGGAGCAGGTTTTCATCCAGGATGTCTCTGTACATTGCTGCAGTCACCTTTCCCTTTACCCTGACAAGTCTCCCAGTCCCTGCTGCTGAAAAACATCCCCACAGCATGGTATTGGCCTGGTGATGAGCGGTGCCTGGTTTCCTCCAAACGTGACACCTGGCATTCACACCAAAGAGTTCAATCTTTGTCTCATCAGACCAGAGAATTTTCTTTCTCATGGCCTGAGAGTCCTTCAGGTGCCTTTTGGCAAACTCTAGGCGGGCTGCCATGTGCCTTTTACTAAGGAGTGGCTTCCGTCTGGCCACTCTATCATACAGGCCTGACTGGTCGATTGCTGCAGAGATGGTTGTCCTTCTGGAAGGTTCTCCTCTCTCCACAGAGGACCTCTGGAGCTCTGACAGAGTGACCATCAGGTTCTTGGTCATCTCCCTGACTAAGGCCCTTCTCCCCCAATCGCTCAGTTTAGATGGCCGGCCAGCTCTAGGAACAGTCCTGGTGGTTTCGAACTTCTTCCACTTACGGATGATGGAGGCCACTATGCTCATTGGGACCTTCAAAGCAGCAGAAATGTTTCTGTAACCTTCCCCAGATTTGTGCCTCAACACAATACGGTCTCGGAGGTCTACAGACAATTCCTTTTACTTCATGCTTGGTTTGTGCTCTGACATGAACTGTCAACTGACCTTATATAGACAGGTGTGTGTCTTTCCAAATCATGCCCAATCAACTTAATTTACCACAGGTGGACTCCAATTAAGCTGCAGAAACATCTCAAGGATGATCAGGGGAAACAGGATGCACCTGAGTTCAATTTTGAGCTTCATGGCAAAGGCTGTGAATACTTATGTACATGTGCTTTCTCAAGTTTTTTATGTTTATTTGAGATTTTTACAAATTTATTAAACTTTTTTCACGTTGTCATTATGGGGTGTTTTGTGTAGAATTCTGAGGAAAAAATGAATTTAATCCATTTTGGAATAAGGCTGTTACATAACAAAATGTGGAAAAAGTGATGCGCTGTGAATACTTTCAGGATGCACTGTAACTGGAGATGTTAAAAGTTCTGGACATTGTTGGAACAGTGTGATTAATGCATCTTTTCAGTGTTGCATGGAAGGCGGAGGAACAATGTGGATTCCAGCCGAGCTGTGGAAAAGTAGACCAGCTGTTCTCCCTGGCACAGTTGCTAGAGGGTCCATGGTATCATGTTAACCCAGTCTATGTGTGTTGTGTAGATTTGGATAAAGCATATGACCATGTTCCTTGGCATGTGTTTTGGGAGGTTATGTAGGAATAGAGGGTAACATGGCAACTCTTTTGTGTGCTATTCTTTCCCTATATGAACGCAGTGAGAGCTGTGTCTGAATACTTCGCTTTAAGTCGAATTTGTTTACTATGGATGGTGGGCCTTGTCACAATCTGTATCTTGTCACCATTCTTGTTTAATGCTTTTTGTGAACTGGATGTCAAGATGGAGTTGAGGATATGAGAGTATCAAGTTGGGGAGGCTAGGGGTAACATTATTTCTTTATGAAGATGATGTTCTTCTTTGTCTCATCTGACTGTGACCTATCACATTCAATGCAGAGTGTGATGCATCTGGGATGAAGATCAGCATCTCCAAACATGAGGTATTGGTTGTCTCTCGGAACAGAGTGGATTGCTGTCTTTAGGTAAGGGGGGTGACTGATCTTAGTGGAAGAGTTCAAGTATCTTGGGATCTTGTTCTTGAATGATGGGAAGGGTTGTGTGAGATAGACAAGTGGATTGGAGTGGCAGCAGCTGTTCTATGGGTGCTGTACTGGACTATGGTGATGAAGCAGAAGCCGAGTCTAATGATAAAACTGTTGGTTCACCGGTCAGTCTTCATCCCTATTCTCACCTATGGTCATGGGATGTAGGTACTGACCGAAAGAATATGATTGAAAGTATAAACAGCAGAAATGAGGTTTCTTCACAGGGTGGCTGGTATGAGACTTTGTGATAGGTGGGAAACTCTGTGATTCAGGAGAGCCTCAGGGTTAGTCGTGTCTCCCTTGGATTGAGTTGAGATGGTTTGGAAATCTTGTAAGAATGCCCCCTGGATGGTTCCCTCTAGACCTGCTCCAGGCACGTCCCACTGGGCAGAGACCCTGCAGCAGATATAGGATGCACAGGAAGGGTTATAAGTCTCAGCTGGCTTGGGGACACCTAGGAACTCCCCAGGAAGATCTGGAATCGGTAGTTGGGGAAATGGAAGTCTGAGCTGACCTACATGGCCTGCTGTTGCAGCCTTAACCAGGAAAGGTGGTTGAAAAGATGAGAATAGAGGATTATGGCCTTACCATTGAAAGCATCATGGTATCACAGTAACTCCATTATTAATTATTAGATTGTCTACCAATCCTGTTTAGCTCTAGGTAAGTAAGTAGCTGCTTACTTCATTTCAGCTGTGGCACAGCTAAGGATATTTACTTAAGAAAAGTTAAAAAGTAATTATCAGTTTTAATATCATAAAATTCTAGACTTCGTTAAGTACAAGAAATTCTTGACTTCTACCCTCACAACACATTCAGTTAATAGGTCAGGCATCAGAATTAAGTGTGATTTGTTAGTTTTGTGTATAATTCCTAAAATAGAAACCCATGAAAAAATTCTACATAAACAGCCCACTATCTCTGTAAGCAGATAGGTGACCAGGAGGTAAAGAGTGCGTGTACTTTAAACTTATGCCAATGCTCACTGACCTGCATAGTCAACAGAAGCTGGGGTATATACAGTGATTTTATTTTTGAAATAGAATACTATTTGCCTGATCTGTTATCCAGCATAGTGCTGCGTATTCATGACTTGGCCTTATGGGTTTGATCAAAAAAGATATTCCTAACCTGCAGCTTACATGCACATTCATTTAGTGAGTTCTCTACTCTGACTCCTTTAAATATACTAAGCACACTTCTCAGTTTTGTGTCCTAAATGAAGAACTTTTTAAAATATTATATGCTTACATTTGTATTAACATATTGCCCAGATCAGCTGGAAGCCTGCTTCTAGAGTATCTGATTTCTAAAGTCACTTATTCTAATCAGAGCACAAAATGGGTGATTTCATTATTGTTACTGAAAGGTTTATTTCTGATTTCTCTCTGATTAGTTGCCTAGAAGACAAGTTAAAATATTGAACAGTCAAAACATTCTGGCTGTGTTAGGAGTAGAATTAACAACTGTAGTTCAATTGCCAAAGTGTCAGCCAGACGTGTGGCTAAAATAATGCGTCTACAGGGCAACTGAAAATGGAGTTGCCAGAGAATGTGTGGTTGTGTTTGTGTGTGTGTGTGTATGGGTTTGAGTTCTTGGTTATTTCAGGCATTTCCACTTCATGCCTGGGCCGTTAATTCAGTATCCTGGAGATCCTCCACCGTTGCCAGGGGGTTGGCACTGTGGGAGTATCCTAGGAGCTCTGGTTCTTGGGCCAGGTCATCATGCTGAGGAAGAAAAGGAAATCTAAAGCTTCTTACTCCACAGGGGCCCAATTCCAGTCTTTTCCTCTTAATCCAGGAGTACATTTCATTAAGCACAAAAAAAGGAGGAAAAAAAACAGAACATGGCAGAACTTGAGAAAGGATCATATTATAACCAACAGCAACTCTTTGTGAGGACTGAGTCCCTTGCCTCCTAGTGATGTTGCATATTATCAATGAGACTGTGCTCTTTGACTAGATTGTTGACTAACAACATTCTCTAGGCTAGTTTGCTTTTATTTGACGGGATTTATTACACAATTCTCCATTTGTAACAGAGGTCTAGTGCTATTGAACAGTTATAAAAGGAAGTTGAAGTATGCATCATTCATTATCTGAACACACTTATTCCATTTCAGGCATGCAGGGAGCTTGAGCCAAAGCCCAGCAGCAGCACCAGGCTCCAGTCAGAAAGCAGACCTGGACTTGGGTACAAGTTCATGGTACAGCATATTCATTTATACTGGGCCTATTGTAAATTACGAGTTAACCTGGAACTCTTTGGGATATGGGTAGAAGCCAGAGTACTTTGAAAATGACCTTGCAAGTTCCAAATAGGCATTATGTGAGTCTATACTTAGACCCAGCAACTTTGTAACTATGAAAAGCTGTGTAAACCACTGGTCCAATCCAAGTACATCATATTTTATTTATTTTTATAATACGATAATTATCAACTGAAATATGGAAGCGCTAGTGTGGTAAATTCTAACAAAGCCACCACTTCCCTTACTCTCTCTGATATACACTTTAGTCTTATTCAGTAATCTTTGAATTAATTTTTTGCTCAGTTGGCTAAATGACTTGGCAAAGACTGTTTACAGGTTCCCATCAGCCCTTTTGTCTTCTCTTCTCACAAAAATTCAACCTACCCAGCAAAAAGCGCCTTTCTTATCACTTGGAACTGATCTCTTAAAGCCAGTTCTTGGCATCATTGCGGTGGACTCATAAAGCACTTCCTAATAATAAATTCCATCCGGTGTCCTCTGGGACATAAAGTTGGATCTGCTCTTCTGGCTAGTCTTATGAATTTATTTAGACTTAATCTGTTCTCACAATAGCAAAATATCAACAATAAGGATGTGGGAAAAGTCATTTGAAGCTCTCGAATGATTTCATTGCACTCTATCTATCCATTTTCAACTGCATTGAACACTTTGGGCTACTAACTGGAACCATTTGTCATACAATAAAGAGGGAATCCGCAACAGACCTGGAGGTTGACTTCTTCCTGCTAATTTATTGGGATGTATTAAAACTGAATGTTCTACATACTCCGCACAAAGCCTGAAGTAAAATATAATCTGAGATGTACTAATTTATGATGCATTTGAAAAGCTAACCAAGGAGAGAGTTGAGATAAGCTGTGATTTTATGAAGTGAAGGTGTGAATTACATTTGCATTTTGCTGTGGTGCGACATGAATAATGTTGATGATTTTACTAAAACCTTTACTTTTCTCAATTCAGTATGTTCGACAGAATCTTAGAAGAATATTGTCTCCAGTAGAGACAGTTTCAGACCAGTTTCAAAGCTACAAAATGCAGTTTAGAAAGGAATTTTCTGCTTACAGTACTGCCTCAAAGTGACAATTGAATAAAAAAACTACCAAACAAATAGTAACTTTATACTTCGCTTTTATTAAAGAATTATTCAGCACATCATCTATACCAGGCTCTACTGGGACATAGACTCGACAGAAATGTTGATCGAGATAAATGCAGCTGTTTGCTGAGGTGCTCTGAATGCTTTGACTGTTGTCTTCTCCAGATGCTGAAAGAACTTAACTTTAAGATAATACTGTTTTTAATCATTAGACCAATTACTGTCTAACTAGGATATTTAATTGGCGGAAATTACAGGAAATTAAGAACAATCTCAGTATTTCTCACAGTGATACAGTATAATAATGACAATAAAAACCACAAATGCATAATAAAATGGAAAAGAACGTAACATAATAGTAATAATTAAAAATAATTTATATACAGTATTGTATATGAAAGAATGAGCTGGTTATATGAGAACAAAGCTCACTGAATACACAATGCTGTGTTAAATATTGATTGAACTTCATTGCTGTCCCCCAACTATGAACTTGTCCTGAACAGAATGATAGTCCAACACAAGCTGCACACAAACCTGGTTAAATTCGCATGTAATCTCCTAACTGGTTAATTTCACAACATTAATATGCCAGAAAAATGCAAATAAAAGGTGACTAAAAAAAAAAAAAAACATTTTTCACTTATGTTCGAAATTTGAATAATTACATGGTGCCAAGGTTGGAGCAGTTGTTAGCACAGCTATCATAAGCGCTGTGTTCAGTGGTAAGCCCATTCTCTGCAGAATTTAAGCATTGCTAATTTTTTCTGAGTTTGCTTTCTCTATGTGCTTTATTTTCCTCCCACATTCCAAAGTTGTTAACAGTTTCATCTTAAATGGCCCTGTGTGGTTGAGTGAGGTTGCTTTTCATATAAGCCTACTTCATGCTTAGCACACAATGCCTCCAGCACAGCTATAACTCCTTGTGACACTGCACTGAAACAATCATGTTCAAAAAATGGAAAGCCGTGATGCCAAGTGTCACATTGATGTTTTGCCTGCTAAAGAGGTAACAGACCTGTCCCAAAAAATGGCAGTTTTACAACTAAATGCCCGTAAAAGCATGGTTGGAAAAATAATGCCCTTAACGGACAACTGAAAAGCATCTGAAGCTGAAGGAGCAGAGCAAACAGGAAGGTTGGAAAGTCCAAACAAGATTGTTGTAAAAGGTTAAAAAGTACTAATCCTCCAAGTCAAAATCACCAGGTAAAATCAAAGACAAAAATAATATAAGTGTGTGAAGCCAAAAAGAGTAACAAAGAGCAAAATCACCATAAGTGAAAAAAGTTTGTATTTATGCCAATAGCAGATTAAAATGCATGAGAAGGTGCCATGTTTTATAGCCATGACATTACACATAATGTCATGTAGATGTCCCCATTAACCACAGCAGTGGTACACAGAAAGACTCAAAATGCACTGCCCATACAATTAAGAATGTATTACAATATTAATTGTTTATTACACAAAATGTTTAATTCCTGACTGTAGAAAATTTAATACTTCTTTCCCATTTGCTTATATGACCCATGATGTATTTAAATCTCAAAATCTATCTTGAATATGATATGAAAAAGAGAGCTGTTTAAAAAAATATATATATATATAATATGAAAACAAAAGCTAAAAATATACTATCATTCTTGTGAAATTGAATTTAAGTGACTCTGAAAATCTAAAATCAATGGATAGACGAATATATCGTCATATGCATGTACACTGCATCTCTTTAGTGAGCCATGGAAGGTTTGAGAATGCTGCTCAAGCCAGTCGTACCATCTTGACAAAAGTGTTTACACCCGCCTTTAGGGACATTTTTTTATAGTGTGTTTGGAGAACAGAAAATGTTTGTTTTTTCATTGCCCAGAATATTTTCAGCTTTTTTCACTGGCATACTGCTTGATGACCATCATTTCAGTATTATCTGTTCCTCCATTATCTTTTCCCGAAACTGCTATGGGCTTCTCTTTTCGTAACTAGACATAAGTTACTATTGGTGAAAATAGCTCAATTTGGTTGTTGAATAGTAAAATGTAAAGTATGATGCCTCATAAACTCAACCATTCTTTTAGTGTTTCAGAATAAACCAGGAATGCCATTTATAAGTCACTATAAGAATGGCTACATTAATATTGTACTGTATATAGTGGCCATTACTTCAGTCCTACGGGGTAAAATGTAACTGACAATCCATAGTAATTTGTTCTTGTATAACATATTTTTAAGCAAAGAAAGGCTCACTGTTTAAAAATTTATGATAACCTATGATGTTTATTTTGGTCATTTTTCTTATGATGCACATAACCAAATTAATTTAATAGTGTTTATCTTCACATTGTCCATGACCTTAAAATATTTAATATATTGCAAGTTCCAAGTACAATAGCCCCAAGTTACTAATATATTCTTTTTTTTTAATAAATCTTTTGTTAGTATTTATCTGTGTATACTATTGAATATATCATTTCATCTCATGAACAGGCTTGATTTCTTATTATTTGTCTCCAGGGCAAACTTCTCTATGGTAAGGTCTTGTGCAGTGCTTGTGTAACCTGTAGTATGTCTTTGTCATGTATCCACTATTCAGCTTTCATTCACTTGACCCTTGATCGTTCATTTTATTTATAAATCAGATAGTGTCTTTAGTCAAAAACTGATGCCTAGGGCAAGCTTTTAATGGCTTTCCTTTAAAGCTGTATGAATTGACTCTGCTCCGAAGGGATTAGAGTTGCTGGTATTCCTTAAACTCTTCTGGGTGTGACAAGTCATTTTTAAGAAAGTTCTTGGACACTTCTTTCCCTCTTGTCTGAATCTGATTGCTTTTGCCCATTCTTACAAGACAATAAGTCTTGTCCAATGTGAGTGTTTGTAGCTATGTACATGTCTGTGTAGCTTTTATTTTCATTGTGCCTACACATCAAAGGACTGTTTTTTGAATAGCACTTAACAGCTAAATAAACAGCCTGAAGAACAAAGATAGTTGTAGCATTTGTATGTTCAGAAGGTGTGCATCTGCGTTAAAATGTTTCCCTCAAGCACTTTCGAGGCTGGTGGGATTGGAATGAATTAAAAACATTTCTGTATTTTAGAGATAAAAGAATATTCTCATTTCTTACCGCCCAGATTCAATGTTTTCTTTCATCTTTGAATAAATACACCTCACAGTACATTACCCATATCTTATAAACATGCAAATTATATTTATTTTTAAAAATTGTGTTTTTTTTAATTTCATGCATTGTATGCATGATTTGACTTCTTTAAACAGACTGGCATGCTTTTAAAGTTTACTTTTGTTTTACATTTTTCATTAATCTTCCAACCCTTCTTCAAAACCATTTTCATTCATACAAGGAGTAATAAACCTCTTCTTGCCTCTTGTAAGCTTGACTAAACTTGAAGGCTTCCTGTCATCCCCAGCTCTGACTTGCCTTGTTCCAAATTTCTGAAAAGAACAGCAAGTTCTCCTTCTTATTTTTATTATCACTCGATTTTTTTTCCTTCACTTTTACCATTTCCAGCCAAGAGCTCTGACAGCAAATCATTTTATACTAGTTGCCCGGATCAAGTTTAACCATGGAAGGCATTCAGATTTCAGCCTACAATGCACATTGTGGTAGCCCAAATTATTTAAACATACAGCTTTAACTTTATATACCACCTTTCAATAGTAAAAAAACTTCCTAATGTGATTAAGAGCTATTTTACAGTTATTTATAAATGTATGTATGTATGTATGTGTATATAAATAGAATTACAATTGGACCATAGAGTAAGAGAGTAATTCCGTTTAACAAATGCAGACCTTTTTATACCAGACAACACTAGTCTTAATAAGCTAAATTTAAGTGTTGTTAAGTACACTGAAAAAAGTATAACATTGATGTTGTTCATTCAACGTAAATTTTCCCTTTCAAGCAACTTAAGATTAGTCATTTAGTGTTGTAGCTTGAAATATTTGGTTTCAGATCTCAATCAAAGTAAAAAAATTTGTTTCTACCAAAGTAAGTTATGGTGGAGGGTATAAACGTAGAAATCCTATTTCAGTTAACTTAATATTTTAGTTTGTTTGTGTGCTGTGTTTGAGGGGCCGTTTGTATATTCTTCCGTTCGAACTTTCCAGCGTGCTGGCTTTCCTACTGCCAAAAAAGAACAACAACTTAAAAAATAGATTTAGTATAAAACAAGTGAATTGCACTCAATCACTCTAAATGTTTTGCTTCAACTTAAAAATTGTGTAATCAATAAGCTAAAAAGAACTATATTGGTTCAGATTGAAAATATTAAGTGTGAATCATCACATTTTTTTTTCAGTGTAGAATAGAACTATTAAGAATCTGCAGTGCCCATATTTATCAAACATCTCACATTTACTCTAAGGAAGCTTATCTAAATCCTGGTAGGCAGTTTCCTAAATTAGGTAAATTGATAAAACGCTTTTACTCCTAAGAGTGGGGCCTCATTTGAATTGAGATTTTTGAGCCAGTTAGGGCCATTTTCCTCCTCTGAGATGCTTGATAAATATGGGCACTGGTCTCCAACCCATCATGGTCTGTTTTTTATGAATAAAGTGATTATTTTTATTCATACAGAGAAAGGTGGCTTCTCTCAATGGCAGTTTGAAATCCTGGTAACCTGAGAGTCCTTCATGGGCTTCACTAATGCCAGTTACCAAAAACCAGAAACAGACTTAGAAAAAAAATCAAACCTGGTAATAGTTGAGAACTGAAAACATCTTGTTTAGAGGTCTTAAAAGACATTTGACCTACATCTAATGAAGGTTTCCTTTGACATCCTTTACAGTATATTCAGTCGTTTCCTTTACTACTCCCGAGTTCATACATTAAGTAGACTTCTTTGAAATTAAACCCAAGCATCATTCTGTTTACTGTAGTCGGACCTGAAATGTATTCATTACATGTTTATTAAACTTGACAATGAGTTTCAAATCAAAGTATTTGTAATGCACAGTTTACTTTTTGCGGATCATTTGTCTGCCAGCTGTCCTATGCATGAAATTTTTAAGCTTTAAAAAAAGCGTGTTTTGTGATGTGCCTGTGATGATATAGCATTAGAAAAAAAAATACACTCACAAATTTAATGAATGGCTTTGTGTAACAATGTGAGGGAAGAAAGAGTCTATTAAAATATTTTATATACTGAGTTTTAGCAGTTTACAATAGCAACTCATTTTGGATGTTTTCCCTGTGTTAATGTACAGTACATGCCACTAATAGTTTCCATTCATAGACCAAAAGCACCAAAGCAGGTTTACTGTTAATGTTAAATGACTCCTGATAAGTGACAGATATTGTCTGAAGTTCATGTCCACCTAATTTAGCTATGGCTACTTTGGTGCTTTGAGGGAGAAGCGAGGCAGGTTGAAAATGGTTGGGACAATGTTATATTAGAACCAAATAGGTACATTACATCCAATAATAAATTAATAAGCCAAAACCAGATGCTGCTCACTTAAAGGTAACAAGCATTTAAAAAAGTTAACTTAGTGTTAATACACATGTTGTCAAACCGTGTACTCTAATTAATTATCTGGGTCATGGCAGCCCTGAGCACCAGTTTGTGTCAAGGACTTCTCATGCAAACAAAATAAAGTTAAGCAAAGAAACTGGATGAAAAAATGAGATGGGGGGGGGGGGGGGGGGGGGACATCTATTATGTAAAATTGCACATTCCACTACAGCATATATTCAAATATGGTACTCTATGTACAGACCTTCCTATCTTTCTCTGACTGTCAACTTATCCTGGGTTTACGCCAGTATGGCATCCTGCTATGGCTGCCATGAGGGTTTTTTTTTTTTTTAATTTAAAAAAATGGTCTGCTCCCATTCATCTTCATCATCAGGTAGTAGACTACTAATGGACTACCAGAGATGCAAACCAGGCCTAAAACTTTGCCTCATATACAATGACACAATAATAATAATAAAGAAAAAAAAGTTTAAAAATTCAGAATATAGAAAGAAGCCAAGAATTGAACCTGTGGCTTCTTTATTTTCATGTAGTGGCCCCACCTGCTATGCCACACACACACACACACACACACACACACAATTTTATCTGTACTCACTCTGACACAAGTTTAATAAGTAACATAATGACAAGTTGAAAAATCCATACGTTTTTCACATTTTATTTAATTTCTGTCAGTGTTGGTATATTTTAAACTTTATAGTAACCAAATTTTGTGGATTTTGTTCTGTAGAATTAGTCCAGTTTGATATTTGAAGTGATCTAAAAATGTACTTTATTACACTACTCTGAACCATACTATTTCCAAGAGAGACTAAATATTTATTGTATTCTTGACAACCATTTCTGTTTTGGTTATTGGTGAAGACTGAATGACAAATTATAGATCTTGTATTTCCCTGCTACTCTTTGAGAGTGACTGTACTATTTGGGTACTCTGCCTTAGGCCCCATTTACAGTACTGCATTTTTGTTTAATCTCCATTTTTGCTTTTCCACAACACCCTGACATTTTCAACCCTCGAAAACTGAGACCTCTGAAAACAATCTCCACAGCTTCTGAAAACGTAGACTCGTAAGTGTGCTAGTGTAGACAGGGGGATACCGTTTTTCTAAAACGGAGACATCTCATTGCACCCTTATTTGTTCATGCTTATTATGAGGCCATCCCTTTTTGAGTCCTGCTCATTACATTGCCTTCTTCCCTGATTGGTCACCCTTCATGGAAGAAAACATATTGCAGCATAGCAGGCATAGAAGGATTATTTTCCATGGTGCTTATAGTGTTGCATACCTATATGCATGTAAGTTTTGAATGCTGCATACATGCCTAAAAGGCAAATAATTTACAGCTTTGCTATAAATTCCATTGCTGGCAATGTTACCATTGTAGAGAAAATATTGAGCCCCATGAACATCAGACTGTTAATATTTCAGTTAGTAGTCTGTTATCATTGCAATATAGACACAGGCACATACGCATGTATTTATAATCTTTTTTGAGTTAGTTTTAGAAATGATTTTTGGTACAAGAGGTGCTCTGATTTCTGTGGACTGCCTATTAGCAATCTTGTCATGAATGAACATAGAGTAGTTGTTTGTTTTTTTTGTTTGTGTTTTTTTTTTTTTAAGAGTGTACAACATTTGCAATGTTTTTCACTAAATTGGAGGACAACTGTCACCACTTCTGTAGTGGTTAATCTCAACTGTCATCAGCGCATTAATGTGACACAGAGGCAATTTGCTGTGCTCTTTTAAGAATTTTTTTTCTGTGCTTTGAATGAGGCTATCTCAGTGGTTCTTAAACTTTTTTTTTTTGTTTTCTCGTGACCCACGTTTGCCATGGAGCATCATCCAGAAGATCCATCTCCCGTGTAGAATTGCAGCCAATCACCGTCCCTTTGGGATTTCACCTTTTGGAATTGTTGCCGATTCTTACCCCTTCACCCTTGTAGAATTGACGCCGATCGTTGCCGCTTGGGGTGAAAAACTGTGATTCCAGAGTTCCGTGTGGGTTCATAGTTTTGAAAATGCATAAACCACAAGGGAATTTGAATTTTGTGGGCTCTTAATTTTTCTCTACAGTGGTCTTTTAGGGACTGTTCACTCAATGCACACATGCCCAATTCATATGCATTTTCAGACATTTTGGTGTGGATGGGGATACTTTTGTAAATGATGTGAAAATGCTAGTATGGATGGAGAATGTTTTCATTTAAATACTCAATATATAGTGTGTATGTAGCCTTAGGATCTAGACCATTTATAGTATATTTGTAGATATGTGTTTATTAGGTTTCAAACTCAAAGTAAATACTACTTAATGTAAACTTGTCCTCAATAAAGAAGCTACATCTTACCTGAGACACCTGAAGATGTCTTTCTCCATTGTACTCCACTGTCATCCTTTCAAAACACTCCCCAATTACACTGGCTGCTTTGCTAATATTGTTCTTTTACAACACTGCAATATTTTCTTTACAGCATGTTAAATTGGATCAAACAATCACATCAAAATACAGAAATCAAGAGAAAATGAACAAGTAAATACAATTGCTTTGTCTGAAAAAAGAATGATCACTTAGGAAAGTGGGGTCTTTGTTCCCACAATTGTATACTGTACGTTGTACACAGTAACAACCAAAAAAGATTTTAAATGTATCTGGTAAAGAACTGTGTATCATAACTACTGAGATTTCAAGATAATGGAAACATAGATGGATAGAAGCAGAAGCTGGTTATTTTAAATGATGTTCTGCTCAACTGCTGTTCAGCAAACCTGTATAAGGATTGGGGTCAATTCAAAAATCAACTCGTTAGGTCCAACTCAACGTAGGAACTGGAAAGGTAATTGGTAATTAAAACAAACAAAAAAAATTCAAGAATTGGAATTAGAATTTCAGGAATTAATATTTAAGTGAAATTTTGCAGAATTTCATGTTTTATGTTAATATAAATGAGAGAGAGAGAGAGAGAGAGAGAGAGAGAAAATATGAGAATTTACAGGGTTACAACCGCAGACAAAAAAAGTAAAAATATAGATATAACCTTAGGTATGCTAACAAGGTACTAACTTACAGCTAATTCATGTTATATGTAAGTAGATGAGAAAAATATAGGTTTTTACTAAGTGTAAAGTGATTACAATTGAACAAACATCAACTTACAATTTCACAGTATAGGATGTTATTGGAACAGTGTATTCCAACTGAACCTCATGAAATGTTAAAGGTACCTTTAAATGTGGTATTTGATGTATTCAGAATAGTAGTGGTAAAGTAAATTAAATAAAAATGAGAATGTGAACTTGACAATTGACAAGTAAGTGAGCAGTATAAAAGTAGAAATTAGATGCTAGTAGAAATCTATGCCAAGGATGTACATAACATGCACATCTTTGCAACGTGGAGGGAAACAAAATCAATAATAGTACACAAACTTCATACAGATGGCAGTCTATATCTGAATTGAACCAGAGGTCAATCACTGTCAGGAAAGCAACACCACCCAGGTAATGAATCGTGTTAAGTCAACACTTCCAAAAAAACTAACACAAATTTCTAAAAGTCTAATCTTATCTGAAGATTAGATTCCCTAGGTTTGTGAGTCTTTATCTCTTTTTAGTTAATATGTTGGCTGATGGATAAGAGCCAACACTATCTGGTGTCTAAACTTCAGAAGCTCCCAATGCTTGATAGATGAGTCATAAATTATTCTTCCAGAAGTAACATCCACACAAAACAGACATTTCAAACATGTACTTTGTTAATCATCACCATTATTATTTTTTTTGTTATTGTATTCCTGTTTACTTTTTTGACCAGAATTAAACACGTTTGATAATGTATAGAAGGATGGGCGTTGACAGTAAATGACATGTTTCTTTTCTGTCATGCTGATTCCTTGGTTATGAAATCTGTGTGGTTACCTCTGAGAATTTCCTGCTCTGCATTTTGCTGTTGACAAGTTTTTAGTTCCTCAGTGATCTGTGACTGGACTGCTCTTGATATAAATATAAATAAAATACTAATAAGTTAAACTTGTGAAGTTTGCTCATGACATTAAAATTGGAGGGATGGCAGACACAGAGGAGACACTTAACCAATTTGAAAAGAACTGGAAAATTGTTTAAATGCTTGGAAAAAGCATTTTATTGTACAAACTTACAACATGTGAAACACAGGAAAAAAACATTAATTATAAACCCAAGACAGACAACTCTGACTTAGACTAAGGCAGAGAAGACTGTGTACAGACCTAACCAAGGACATTAAAATTTTCAAAACAATTAAGTTGATCCAGAAGTATTCTTTCAATTAAATAATGACTACCATAATAAAGGACACTTGAAATTAAGGGGAAGTCCATTTATGATGAAAGCAAGGAGGAACTTCCTCACACTAAGAGTTGTGAGAATCTGCAGCAAATTGTGTTTATGGATCGTGAATGCAGCACATTTCCTAATTCCATGGTCTCCCTTTTAAGCGGCTGCTTTTTTAATATATAATGACAAAACAATTAACAAATTTTAAAACAGTAATTCTCACCATTCTTCTGTCCAAAAATATCCTGCATAAAAGCCATCATTAAGTGAAGTGAATATATGAGGACACTTACAATAAAATTCAACAGTTGTCATCATTTCTTCTGTATGTAGAGTCATAGTATTTTACTTGTTTGACTCTGAAATCTATTATCTGAAATTATAAAAGGGAGAGCTTGAATAAAAGGATTATTTCTCTAGGCTTAAAAATTAAAATGTAATGTGGGATACTAAGACAGCTTGGCTGCTGTATTTGCTAACCATACAAGCATCATTGATGCTGAATGGTCACTTTTTGTTTGTCAAGCTTTTAAAGATTTATTTATTTGTTTATTTAATTTTGTTGCTTCTGTTAGTTCACTCCCAGTATGGTCAACAGACCATGATTTATGTGCAAATGAAATTATGTCAGCCAAGGTCTGTTGATTCCTACCTGTGGATGGGAGATGCTGAAAGGGAATACACATTTTTCATGGTCAGTTTTATCTATCATACTAGCTTCTCTAGTTTTATAGATACCCAAATCAGCTGTGAATCAACTATATCATTTTTCTCATATATAATAAAATGCTAAGGTCTGTCCGTTTGTCATGCGATTACTTAAACTACTGAGGCTAGAACTTTGCTCTTGGGCTTAATTGAAAGCTTATACTTTCTGGAAATTAAATACCGGTTTATATGTTATGGCTAAAGCAGGAAGTGTCTGGCCAAATCGGGAAATGGCCAATGTCGCTGTAAATTGACCAGCCAATGTCCGATTTTTTTCTTGATTTCGGGATTTGGCCAGCCAGTTTGCGAAATAGCATGGGGCGATCAGCCAGAGTCGGAAGAAAAAAGGCATGAGCAGCGATTTGTTGCACACTCAGTAGTGCAATTGCATCAAGTGTAGCCTTGGCGGCTCTTGTTCAGAAAGTGGATGCCACTTGGTTGTTTCACAATAATTAAGATTAGGTATATAAGTAGGTTTCACATTTCTGTCATTTTAGCCCTACAATAATGACTTAACATCAGGGACCGATTTTATTGACTTTAAGGTTAGTGTTTGGGTGAGGGGAAGGCCGTCTTAAGTGGCATCCGCTTTCTGAACAAGACCCGCCTTGAGCAGTTTCTCGTACAGAATGGAAAACTCCCTTCTGAATCTGCATCTGAAATTTTTAAGCATCTTCGCACCTTGAGCGGACAGTCTTACATCAGCACATCGAATTTTGGCCAGAGAGTTCTCGCCAGTTCGCGAAATGGCTGGCCAAAATAGCATATACACTGGTCATTTCAAGTAATTCTGACTTTGGCCACACCTCTTGGCCGAAATGCGAAATGGCTGGCCAATTCAGGAAATGGCCGAACTTCGGGTTTTGGCTGTAACATACACACACACACGTATGTGTATGTATGTATGTATAGTGACAGCCTTGGCAAAGTGACCTATGGTCGTGTGTTTATTATGGCAAAGTGATTGCTAAACCAAGTAACATGTCTGAAAGAAAAAGATTGACATCCTCTGAGCATCAAGCAAATTACAGAAGCTGATTACATGATGAACAACAGCATAATAGGAAGAAGAAAAAGAGCCGTGACATTTTAATGTGTCAAGTGTGGGATACAGAGTATCAGAATGACTACAAACTGAAAAAAGCTCTGAATTTTGTATAGCAACTACCTGGTGGCCATGACCCGTGGTTGTGTGTTTACAGCAAAGTGAACATGAAACCAAGTGATTACCACCATAATAGGAGAAAATCAAAGAGCAACAACATCTGCTTGAGTATCAGACACATTGCTGAAGACATGGTAGTGACAGAGCAAGAATGAATAAGAAGACAAAAACGCTGAAACTTGTAGACAAGCAATAAGTATTCCTTAATGTAACATTTTAGCTTGCAGCAACCTGGTGATTGCAAAGGATGGCAAAGTGACCTGTAGCCAGTTGTTTATGGCAAAGTTATAGAGAAACCAGTGATAACCACCATACTGACAGGAAGAAAAAGCACCAAGACGATTGCAGAAGACTATTAAGTAGCAAGAAAAAATAAACAGAAAAAAGCTGAAGCAGCACATAGACAAGCAAGAAGAAATCTTGAATGACTTCTAGTGGAACTAGAACTAATAACAGTTTAGAAAAACATAAGTGACAACAGCTTATTTTTGACTTGTTTTTTATTTCCATTTTATTTTAGGACAATTTTCACTATTGTTTATGATTTTATCACAAAAAGATAACGCATACATCACCAGAAACCTTATACAGTAATCCCTCCTCCATCGCGGGGGTTGCGTTCCAGAACCCCCCGCGAAAAGGTGAAAATCCACGAAGTAGAAACCATATGTTTATATGGTTATTTTTATATTGTCATGCTTGGGTCACAGATTTGCACAGAAACACAGGACGTTGTAGAGAGACAGGAACTTTATGCAAACACTGCAAACAAACATTTGTCTCTTTTTCAAAAGTTTAAACTCTGCTCTATGACAAGACAGAGATGACAGTTCCGTCTCACAATTAAAAGAATGCAAACATATCTTCCTCTTCAAAGGAGTGTGCGTCAGGAGCAGATAATGTCAGACAGATAGAGAGAAGAAAGCAAACAAATCAATAGGGCTGTTTGGCTTTTAAGTATGCGAAGCACCGTGGCACAAAGCTGTTGAAGGCGGCAGTTCACACCCCCTCCGTCAGGAGCAGACAGAGAGAGAGAGACAGAGACAGAGATAAACAAACAAGCAAAAATCAATACGTGCCCTGCGTGCTTTTAAGTATGCGAAGCACCCTGCAGCATGTTGCTTCATGAAGCAGCTGCACAGAAGGGAGCAACGTGAAGATAATCTTTCAGCATTTTTAGACGAGCTTCCGTATCGTCTAGGTCTGCGAACAGCCCCCCTGCTCAATCCACCTAGTCAGAATCAGAGAATGTCAGCGCAAGAGAGAGAGAGAGAAAATTAAGTTGGGTAGCTTCTCAGCCATCTGCCAATAGCGTCCCTTGTATGAAATCAACTGGGCAAACCAACTGAGGAAGCATGTACCAGAAATTAAAAGACCCATTGTCCTCAGAAATCCGCGAACCAGCAAAAAATCCGCGATATATATTTAAACATGCTTACATATAAAATCCGCGATAGAGTGAAACCGCGAAAGGCGAAGTGCGATATAGCGAGGGAGTACTGTAATCTTTACCTTTGTAGGCGCTTAAAATTGTAAAGATCATCTCTAGAACTTTCGATTTAACCTTTATATCCTACAACTTCATGGCTCCAGGGTACTGTTTGAATTCTGGCCTAGTCATTACTTACTGTTTTTATCCGTGCCAACTCATTAAACTCCATTCATGACTCCCAGTGTGCTCCAGTAGGGGGTCTACAATGGCTTTGCATAAAACAAGACAGCCTGAATGATGGGATGTTGAAGAGAACAGGTACTAACCATTATGAAGGGGTGCCTGCAGTGGTCAGGTGCTCTGACATCTTTAAAGTGCTGTTTAGTACTTGGGTGTGCGTTGGCTCCACTGTGCGTTCATTAAGCAGAAAAGTAGGATTTTTGCTGTTTTTATATAGCCTGTCTTGACCAGGATATATATTTATGTATACTTGTTGACAAATGTAATTTAGCATGCATTTTTAAATTCGTAAACCAGTTCAGACCTATGGAGAATGGAGGCTATCCTAGCAGCATCAGGTAAAAGGCAGTAACTAACCCTAAACCGCATTGTAAATCCCACTCATATAATGCACTTGGTCAGTTTAGAAGCTGCAATTAACCCAGCATGAATATTTTTCAGTGTAAACCTTTAGTACCCCCAGAAAAAAACCCACTGACATTAGCCATCAACTATCCATGTATATGAATGATCTGTTTTAGTACAGTGAACAAAAAAGCTTTAATATAATTTATAGTCTTAAATACTGATAGCTTCAGTGACTTTGAAATTTTGTGATTAATTCCTCAGTATTTGCTGTGCACTTGTTTGCCTATAGAATTGAAACTAACAGTTAATCCCTGAAAGCTGTTTTGCCTACTTATATGCAGTAAGCTCATTGAACTGAGACGTGAAAAATCCTAAGTATGCAGCATCTCATCAAAATGCAGCATCTAGGACAGAGTTACTTTGACAAAGTACAACTGCAGAGTCGAGTTTTCTCCTGAGGATGGATTGGTATCTTAGTTATTTCTGAATTTTAATTAAATTACTTGCAATCTGGCAGTCTTCTGGCATCACCTACAAACTTGGCTGCAAGTCCAAGTATTCGTTTTGGGAAATGCATGTGGTACTAAAAACCCTTGCTTCTCTTTCTAATTGAAATCATTAAGCTGTGCAAAGCAAATGTGGCAATACTGACCTAACATGTTCAGAGGAAGGAATTAACATTTTCAAGAATGTAATCCTTTGTTGTGAAGACATTGGCATGCAGTCCATTTGTTAGGTCTGAGAGACTGCAGAGTTGAATTGAAGCTATATAGTCCACACCAATGGCTCGGCCTGGAGCACTTCCTTTAACATGCCTGGTCTCGGTGTTTCTGTTACATTCTGCTACAGTCCACACTGTCTATGACAAATTTTGTATGTGGTCTTCACAATGGAAAAACTCTTCCTAAAATAATGAATGTATTGATTTTTTAATTATTTTGATAACATCATAAAATAGTATAAATTACCAGAGGAGCGAAGTTCGTTAATAATTAAAGAGGTAAACCCAAGACGGAAAATATTTTAAAATTAAACTCGTATAGTCTGTGCCTCTTTTGGATGATGTAATATCTTCAAATGAAGAAAGTTCTTCAGGGTGAACGCACCTTGCTGTTAGGTATTTGCCATCTTTGAAATATGGCAGGATTATGTTTTTTTTTTTTAATAGAACGACTTGCACTTAAGTAAATAGTGTACATTCTTTATTTTACCCATCTTTTTTAATCCAAGCAGACACTCATTCAATTTCTTTACTGATTCAGTCACATTGGCATTACAGGCAGGTGTGTGGTATTAGAAGTAGGATCCAAGTCCTCTGAGATTCTCAATTCACTGGTCAATCCATGTAGCCCTTCTTGATGGAAAGACCAAGTAAGCCCCCCTTGGACAGAGAATAACCCACAGAAACACCCAAGTACACATTAAAGAAATCATGACTATCATAAGATGGCCTGAGAGCACTTGGAAATTCTCAGGAAGAACTGGAGACAGGTGTCTGAAAATATGAAAGTTGGCCATGTTCAGTCAGTCTCATTCTCTCTAGATCTGAAATGCTAAAAGTGTCCTTAGTATTTTTCTTTTTTCATTATACTGTAATTTTTAGTTTTTGTATTCAGCAATGCAAGGTCAAATTATTTTCCTTGCATGCACTTTAAGTGCATGTTGTAATCGGTTTATTCATCCATGTAATTTTGAACCTGAACAGAAATGGGGGGCTAGAGCCTTTCTGCACAGAATCAGACATAAATAAGGAACAATCCTTTGATGAGATCTGGTCTATCCCAGGGTATACTCATACATACACCCAATATGGTCTTTTAAAGTTCCAGTCTGTTCCTGGAGCAGGAAGTGTTTCCAGGAATCTAATGTTTTGAGGCAGCAGAACTACTCATTGTGTCATATATACAGCATTGTTTTGCAGGACTGACCAATGACACACTAGCTAAAATGGAGGTCATCATGACTAGCACTACCCATCCTCTCTTCAACATATTGTCCTATAGTAACATTAGTCTTTGGCACATTGCAGCAATATGTGCTCAGTAGCATTGCTGGGGCTCTTAGACAACTGGCATAGGAACAATATTGCTTTTATATCCTATCCTGAATTATTATATTGTAATAATTCACTCTTCTCCATTTTGTACTATGTTTTATATTCTATAAATTTTACTTTGGGGTCAATGTAGCATTTATTATCTGTATATCTGTCTATCTATAATAAAGACTGGTTGGTTGATTTAGAGAGTGGGGGTTGAATATGGTGTTATGAAATGAATTGCAATTGGTGTTGGAAATGATTTTAAGAAAATGATGGAAAATTGTTGAATTTTAATAAAATACTTAATAAGAAACCCAATTATTAACACTCAGTCCCTCCCTTATTTTATAGACATGATTTTCCAATGCATGTGGCATCATTCACAAGGTAGGAATGAACCCTTAAGACAATGGATGTATTCATCCATATTAACAAACCTAATGCACATCCTTTGGCTTATGAGGGAATTCAGGAGTACATGGAAAATACCAGTTGATACAAAGAGATTACATGTGACCAGTACCTAGAAAGTTATCAGACTACTATTTGAACCCAGGATTCTGGAACTATAAAGCAGTACTACAAACTCCTGTTCCATTGTGTCAATCCAATATTAACATTAAGAATGAAATCAATTAATAAGGTAAAAATGTGTTGAAGGGACCTCTGCTATTGTCTCAGTTTGGATGAGTGCACTGCATGGAAATGTTAAAAGCTTCTTTAAATCAAAGTGCTATTAGTAAGCAGTGCAGAATGACTCTTTGACCTGAAAAGAAATACTTCTTGGTAATTTGGTGCATAGAATCTAACTAAGTCTGCTAAATTTTAACACTAGTAGCCAAATTTGTTTCTTTTTCTGTCAACTTTCTTCCCATCCTTTATGATTGAGCAGCTCTTAATTACAGATGTTCCTTAATGTTGAATGACAACTCAGCCTGCTGTTAATGGAGAACAAGAAAATACTATAATAATAATACCTCATGTTCTACGTAATGGCAGATTGCAAGTTCTTCTGCTTTGATTTTCTTGCCTTTATGCCCACACTATATAATAAAGTCTTTCATAAATTAAGTATTCACAGCCCTAGACTCAGCCACATTTTCTAGGCAGCAGAGCCACTGCATTTAGATTTCTTTTTTATTGAGATAAGCAGTGGCTGTTGTGGTGATTTTCACCTTGCGATCCCCTTGACGGTGCTAAGTTCCTAAATTGTGGCATTTGCATTTACAATGAAAAAAAAATCAATTTACACAACCCAGTACTGGTAAATATTGTGTGTGTAGATAGATGGATAGAGATATTTATTTATATATATATTCTCACTTATTGAATTAATATGCCTACCATGTTTCCCCCAAAAAAAGACTGGGGTCTTATATTAATTTTTGCTCTAAAAGATGCACTAGGGCTTATTTTCAGGGGCTATTTTCTATTTATTCATGTACAACAATATACATTTATCCAGATACAGTCATGTCATCTTCTTCTGCAATATCATCATAACTCTCCACATTCAAACCCTGAATTCCAGCCTGAATTTCTTGCTACTCCAGCTGCTTTGCAGATCGATGTGTGCGCTTTGATGTTTAATGAATGGTTCGATGTGATGAAGCAAAATACCGACATACAAATGTATTCATGTTGCTTTGATATTCAAGTGTTGCATATTCCCCAAAGTAATGACACGATACATTTTAAAAGTCTCACATACCATCTTCTGTGCCGTCTTTTTTTTTTTTTTTTGTACTTTATAATACCATCGGTGTACGGTGGCGTATTTGAGCCACAAATAAAAAAAAAAAATAAGGACATAATGAAAATGTCTATTGTGATTAAAGTGGAAATTTCGGATTTAAACTCAAAATGTCCACTTTAACCTTGTAGTTTATTTTATCATTAAAGCAGACCATCATAAACGTCATCTTAAAACCGACCCAGTTGTTAAATCGCTATGCGCTTTTGGGGCTTCCTACTGACCTGACAGCAGCGGTAAGCAGCATTGCCACACACAGCACATTAAATTTATAATATTCCAGCTTTCTGCACATTTAGAATTCTTAGATTTATACTTGATATCACTTTCATGATGAAATGCTTTAAATATGTTTTACATTTTACAGATAAATCGTTTTTAACTTTGTTTAAATAATGAACACTGTTAATAGTTACACATATGGGGTGGCACGGTGGCAGAGTCACGTCCCTTGTGATCCCTGCCTGGAGTTTGGATGGAAAACTGAGCACACTGTGAAAACTCACCAGGAAAACATGCAAAGACATGAAGGTTTGGGGACTTGGTGAAGATACAATGATGTTAGTGTATTTGTGTGCTTGTGTTCACCTTGCGATGAGCTGATGCCCCGTCAAGGGATTTTGTTTCTGTCTTGTGCCGATGCTTGCTGGAAATGGCGCATCCCCAAATTGATGGATGTAATCATTAAATATCCTTTTCAAAGGTATTGTGGCAAGGTTTCCTCGGAATTTAAAGGATGTTTCAGGCACATGCGTAAACCTGGCCTTAGGCACCTTACTTTTCAGCTGACGATCTTGACTAGGGCGTAATTTTGGTGTAGGGCTTATATTACAAAGCAGCCTTGAAAATCATGCTGGGGCTTATTTTCGGAGTACGTCTTATTTTCGGGGAAACATGGTAATTGGATTTTTGGACTGGATTATTTTACTGTGATATGAAAGTGTTTGTGAGCCAGACCTGCACTCTGTGGCACCCTGTCAACTTCTGTAAAGTAAAAATATCCGTGTAACAATTGTTTGACTCTTAGATGCCACTAAAACCAACTTCTTACATACAAAGGAACGTACTTTTTCTGCACTTCTCAAAATCAAAAATAAAAAAATTACATTTTCAGATCCGTTTTTAATCCAATTTAGAGCCATGAGGGGGCTAAATCTTGTCCAGACATTGTAGGACTGGAACCAATCTTGGATATGGCACTAGTCCAGTGCAGGTTACATTCACTCACACAGGTCTGATTTAGGGTCACTTAAGTGAATGCATGAACCATGCAAGTGAAGAGTGGATAAATATTTTCTCCAGAAAGCCAAAACCAACCATCATCCCCAAAATAAAATATTGCCATATTGTATCGGCTAGGATATTAAGTTCAAAAGGTAATAATGTCAAAGTGTACTAAAAATCCTAATCAAACAAATTAATTGATAAAGCAAATGTTTATGGCCTCCTGTAATGGTAAATATGAATTTAGCAACTATTCAATCAATTTATATTGAAAGTCAGTCTACTGACTTTACTGACTCATTTGTTAACTTCTATATTTTCTAGTCAGTAATTGAAAATTATCATAATATCCTATCTATGTCAAGAATAAGGATTGATAGTTAAGGATAAAATCAAACCAACTCAACTCATAAGTGGAAAGGACTAGTACATTTATGATTAATTTTTCTACTTTCAGAATGTATAGCTAAAGAAATTTTGCATTTTAGTTGGGTACAATTCAGTCGGCATGCAATACGCTTCAATTGACAGTACCAGTCAAAGTAGCAACTTCATTGATAGTTTCAAGTTACGTGTTTGGGTATAAAAGCATAAACCCTTAGTGCTGCATACAGTGCATTCAATAAACTCTGTAAATCTCCAATAATAACCTCAAATTGTATAGATGTCACTAACATATTTAAACAAAAAAAAATAACTACTGTATTCCTTAAAGACTAAGTTTACTGTCACTTGCACATATCCATCCATCCATCCATCCATTGTCTCCCGCTTATCCGAGGTCGGGTCGCGGGGGCAGCAGCTTGAGCAGAGATGCCCAGACTTCCCTCTCCCCGGCCACTTCTTCTAGCTCTTCCGGGAGAATCCCAAGGCGTTCCCAGGCCAGTCGAGAGACATAGTCCCTCCAGCGTGTCCTGGGTCTTCCCCGGGGCCTCCTCCCGGTTGGACGTGCCCGGAACACTTCACCAGGGAGGCGTCCAGGAGGCATCCTGATCAGATGCCCGAGCCACCTCATCTGACTCCTCTCGATGCGGAGGAGCAGCGGCTCTACTCTGAGCCCCTCCCGGATGACTGAGCTTCTCACCCTATCTTTAAGGGAAAGCCCAGACACCCTGCGGAGGAAACTCATTTCAGCCGCTTGTATTCGCGATCTCGTTCTTTCGGTCACTACCCATAGCTCATGACCATAGGTGAGGGTAGGAACATAGATCGACTGGTAAATTGAGAGCTTTGCCTTGCGGCTCAGCTCCTTTTTCACCACGACAGACCGATGCAATGCCCGCATTACTGCGGATGCCGCACCGATCCGCCTGTCGATCTCACGCTCCATTATTCCCTAACTTGTGAACAAGACCCCGAGATACTTGAACTCCTCCACTTGGGGCAGGATCTCGCTACCAACCCTGAGAGGGCACTCCACCCTTTTCCGGCTGAGGACCATGGTCTCGGATTTGGAGGTGCTGATTCTCATCCCAGCCGCTTCACACTCGGCTGTGAACCGATCCAGAGAGAACTGAAGATCACGGCCTGATGAAGCAAACAGGACAACATCATCTGCAAAAAGCAGTGACCCAATCCTGAGCCCACCAAACCGGACCCCCTCAACACCCTGGCTGCGCCTAGAAATTCTGTCCATAAAAGTTATGAACAGAATCGGTGACAAAGGGCAGCCCTGGCGGAGTCCAACTCTCACTGGAAACGGGTTCGACTTACTGCCGGCAATGCGGACCAAGCTCTGGCACCGATCGTACAGGGACTGAACAGCCCTTATCAGGGGGGCCGGTACCCCATACTCTCGGAGTACCCCCCACAGGATTCCCCGAGGGACACGGTCGAATGCCTTTTCTAAGTCCACAAAACACATGTAGACTGGTTGGGCAAACTCCCATGCACCCTCCAGGACCCTGCTAAGGGTATAGAGCTGGTCCACTGTTCCGCGACCAGGACGAAAACCACACTGTTCCTCCTGAATCCGAGGCTCGACTATCCGACGGACCCTCCTCTCCAGGACCCCTGAATAGACTTTTCCAGGGAGGCTGAGGAGTGTGATCCCTCTGTAGTTGGAACACACCCTCCGATCCCCCTTCTTAAAGAGGGGGACCACCACCCCGGTCTGCCAATCCAGAGGCACTGTCCCTGATGTCCATGCGATGTTGCAGAGGCGTGTCAGCCAAGACAGTCCTACAACATCCAGAGCCTTGAGGAACTCCGGGCGTATCTCATCCACCCCCGGGGCCCTGCCACCAAGGAGTTTTTTGACCACCTCGGTGACCTCAGTCCCAGAGATGGGGGAGCCCACCTCTGAGTCCCCAGGCTCTGCTTCCTCATTGGAAGGCATGTTAATGGGATTGAGGAGGTCTTCGAAGTATTCCCCCCACAGACCCACAACGTCCCGAGTCGAGGTCAGCAGCGCACCATCCCCACCATATACAGTGTTGACACTGCACTGCTTCCCCTTCCTGAGACGCCGGATGGTGGACCAGAATCTCCTCGAAGCCGTCAGAAAGTCATTCTCCATGGCCTCCCCAAACTCCTCCCACGCCCGAGTTTTTGCCTCAGCAACCACCAAAGCCGCATTCCGCTTGGCCTGCCGGTACCTATCAGCTGCCTCCGGGGTCCCACAGGACAAAAGGGTCCTGTAGGACTCCTCCTTCAGCTTGATGGCATCCTTCACCGCCGGTGTCCACCAGCGGGTTCGGGGATTGCCGCCACGACAGGCACCGACCACCTTACGGCCACAGCTCCGGTCAGCTGCCTCAACAATAGAGGCACGGAACATGGCCCATTCGGACTCAATGTCCCCCACCTCCCTCGGGATGTGGTCGAAGTTCTGCCGGAGGTGGGAGTTGAAGCTACTTCTGACAGGGGGCTCTGCCAGACGTTCCCAGCAGACCCTCACAACACGTTTGGGCCTACCCCGCCTGACCGGCATCCTCCCCCACCATCGAAGCCAACTCACCACCAGGTGGTGATCAGTTGACAGCTCCGCCCCTCTCTTCACCCGAGTGTCCAAGACATGTGGCCGCAAGTCCGACGACACGACCACAAAGTCGATCATCGAACTGAGGCCTAGGGTGTCCTGGTGCCAAGTGCACATATGAACACCCCTATGCTTGAACATGGTGTTTGTTATGGACAATCCGTGACGAGCACAGAAGTCCAATAACAAAACACCGCTCGGGTTCAGATCAGGGGGGCCATTCCTCCCAATCACGCCCTTCCAGGTCTCACTGTCATTGCCCACGTGAGCATTGAAGTCTCCCAGCAGAACGAGGGAGTCCCCAGAAGGTATGCCCTCTAGCACCCCCTCCAGGGACTCCAAAAAGGGTGGGTACTCTGAACTGCTGTTCGGCGCATACGCACAAACAACAGTTAGGACCCGTCCCCCCACCCGAAGGCGAAGGGAGGCTACCCTCTCGTCCACCGGGGTAAACCCCAATGTACAGGCTCCAAGTTGGGGGGCAATAAGTATACCCACACCTGCTCGGCGCCTCTCACCGGGGGCAACTCCAGAGTGGTAGAGAGTCCAGCCCCTCTCAAGGAGATTGGTTCCAGAGTCCAAGCTGTGCGTCGAGGTGAGTCCGACTATATCTAGCCGGAACCTCTCAACTTCGCGCACTAGCTCAGGCTCCTTCCCCTTCAGAGAGGTGACATTCCACGTCCCAAGAGCCAGCTTCTGTAGCCGAGGATCAGACCGCCAAGGTCCCCGCCTTCGGCCACCACCCAACTCACACTGCACCCGACCTCCTTGGCCCCTCCCATAGGTGGTGAGCCCATGGGAAGCACTTGCACATAGTACAATGAAATAATTATTCGCATGTATTAATCAGAATAGCATAGTGTTACAGATACAGTACTGCATACTTTGGATAACTCATCTTTTCAGTTAAATTTCCTTTCAACAAGCTTTTGCAGTATACTTTACATGCAATCTGCGGCCACCCCAGACAAAGCAGAATGTCTAACATGAAAAAAGAAAGCTTTCCCACTTTATGCCACTTTTATAAGTGTTTACTCCACCCCAGTGCTGACAGGAGAAAACATGAATCAAGACAATCTGGAAATCTTATAATTAGCCTATTAAACTCCTGCTAGCAAAGGCACGTTCTATTAAAAACATTTTGGAATTTTGAGATCCTGTTGAATTACTCTATTGAAGGAACTGTTTAATCCACTTAATGTCAAAAGTTCAAAACCATAAAACTTTATCTTACAAAGTTTATTTTTCTTATAAAGCTAAATGTTACTTTGTTGATTTTCCTTAACCACCGTGTGTAAACAGATCTGGTGATTCTGCTTTGGAAATTCCTCCTACCTTTTAGAGGTTGCTGAATGCACAGCCCAAGCCATTCATTCATTTAAACAATCACCAAAGATATCACTTTGGTGTGTTTGCTAATGTGCGATTTGTATAACATGCTGTGCGAACCCACTGCATGAATTGTGCATGTGCTTGTTTTCTCAGCAATGGCATTCTCTTTTTGTCTAGGCCAGACGAATGATGTCTCCACATGAAGCAGGCTTCAGGCTTTACTCTGCGGTGGGGTCCAGATTGTTCATGCTGCCATGAGTTCACATCACAGTCAGGGATGGCAAACTATGAGAGATGACTCACCCCCATAACATGAGAATTTTTTACCCTTATAACATCAGACTCTCAAGTTATGTTTTGTACGAGTCCAACCTACAGTTAGTTGCATAACTAAAGTCAAAGGTTACTAGAGAATACAAAAACAAATCTTTTGACAGTTGGCCTTTTAGCTTTTAAATTTTTCATTACCAATATTCTTAACTGTATCTGTAAATGAAAATAAAGGATGATGATGATAATAATAGTGAGTAGTTTAGATAGATAGATAGATAGATACTTTATTAATCCCAAGGGGAAATTCACATACTCCAGCAGCAGCATACTAATAAAGTTTAGGAGAATTTTTTTCTGAAAATTTTATTAGATGTACAGGAAATATCATAAATACTGTTTTTTTTACATAGTCTCCATGAATTGCAATGCCATTGTTCCAGCATTCTAGACATTTCTTAATTCCATTGTCCAAGAATGTTTGTTTTTGGCTGCTGGTCATTCCCACTTTACACAGTTGCAATGACCTCATCTTTGTCTCAGAATCTGTTACACCCCCATGTTTGTCGTATCGTTGAAGAAGTTTAGTGTCAGTTAATTTCTTTCCTTGTGTCCCAATCTTAGAAGACCAGGGATCTACCTTGTACACATTTTGCTGAATTTTAACTCATTGTGCATAGTTTTCTCAACAGTCCTTGCACTAATTCCAACCTTCTTGCAGTGCACAAATACTCTAATTATTTCACAACTGACTTGTGTAATTTCTTCGGTTTTATAAAATGTACTGAGAATGACAGAAGGTCTAGTGCATTAAGTTCATTCTGTATGGGATCTCATCATTCTCTAAATGGTTTGCTCAACTCTATATAGTTGTCATAGTCAAACATTATTTCCCAAACTTGGGTTTTAGACTGGCAAAAAATGTTGAAGGAATTGCATCTTCTTTTTAAAGACCTTTTCAGAGCGGCTCTGCAACTCTGTTAGGAACAATTTGTTCTCACTTTGTCTTTACAACTGACTGGAGATGTCAGGGGAATGACCCAATTAATGCTACTTCCACGCTTTAACATGTTTTTACTTGTCTGTGAATACATATTCATACAGCTTGATTTGTGCTCAAAATACAATTTTTTTTGTGTTTGCGTATATACTGTAATACATACATTCATAGTGGCCAATCTTCAGACACAGCTGCACCAACAAACTGTCCCCAGTTTGAATGAAAATTTTATTTTAAAGAAATACCTTCTACCAGGCTTTTTCACAGAGTTCACACAACTACAATGCAGTTCTTTTACTATTTCTTTAGTCATTTGTTTTCTCCTGCTCCCTGCTGAGTTTTGTCCTTCTCCTCTCTCGACTCTGACTTGCCTTGGCAATATTGATGGCTCCCTTTTAAACCCCATCTGGGAGTACTACTGGTGCCAAATAATTGTTTCCACACTCTTAACAATAAAGGTTCCAGAGTGTTTCTTCAGAGTGATGCCATAGGGGAACCACTTTTCGTTCCCAAAAGGACCCATCCACATGAAGGTTCCAGAAAGAACCTTTATTTATTTAGATCCATAACAGGATCCATACAGTGAATAATCACAAATAGATGATAATAGATTTGTGAAATATCAGAGTCCTGATTTTAAAAGGGCTCTTGCTGCATACATACAATAACACAGGGCAAGTTCAAGTTTTCTTAATCTGTTAGTGTCCTGAAAGGTAGTCTGCCATACATTAAGGATTTCAGGTTTTTTTCAGCATGTTAGGAAGTTTTTCAAAGCACAAAGAACCAACTTCATATGCAAAGAACCCTTCCTAGAATCAAATGGTTCTTTGCCATGCAGTGGCTCTACAAGGAACCACACAACTCAGTAAGGAACCATAAAGTGTCATTTAAAAGACTGTTATTTTCAAGAGTGCAGGGGGCACTTCTGGGCCAAGCAGAACCACCCACAGAACCCAACATGGCAGCCCTTTGGAACCACGATTCTCACGCTGCCGTGCAGGTGCCCGACCATAGGCTTGCCAAAAGGAATGCTCTACCTAGTGTACTGGGGAATGACATGAGTATGGGAGGCAGTTTACTGCCCTCCCTCATTTCCTTTGGCTTCCTGACTGGGACAGAGACTGCTAGCCATCCTGGTTGGGATGCTCCTCTTCATGTTGTCCATCTGCTTTTCTGGTCTCCCAGCTGGGTAAGAAATTTCTATCAATTGCTGCTAGAATGCCAGTCCCAATTTACCACCAGCCACAATGCCCCCTCCTTACCAGCCTCCTGGCTATAAATGGGAACGCCATGCCTCTCTCCCTGGCCATCCATTATATGCTTTTTAACATTTGAACCTCTCTTGTAATATGCTTTGATTTTATCCATAGAGCAAGAGGCTCTAAGCTAAAGAATTCAGTTCAGACTACATTAAATATCTTTTTGTACTACTACTACTGGTATTAATGCAATCAGAATAATTGATACTGTAGTAAAAATACAAACTGCAACAATGACAATAATAACACTAATGTAAGACATTCTTAGTGGTAATATTCTATTTGTATAAGCATTAGTTTAGCTAAGATAAAGTGTTTCATTTTGCATTGGTACATATAATGCTTAAATAGATGACGGGTTCTGCCTCGTCCCTACAAGTTAACAGGCACATTAGTGCTAAATTAGTTTAAATCTGATCTGATAGTCAGATATGCTCAGATAGATTGTTGTCTGCATGTGATGGAGAGTAGAGATATACAGTTTTCTAAATGTATATAGTAATGTATTGAGTAATTCTGGAGTCATGTAGTCACATAGTAATGTAATGTAGTACCTTTAAAGAAATATAACTAATATATAGTAGAAGTCTGAAACTGTAACATAAAGGAGAAAAATTTGTGGGAGACGCTGATTTTTTTTCTCTGCATTTTGTGTACTTCTGTTTTTATTTTAAATTTCACAAATTTAAGAACAAATGTATTCCTGGACTATGGCTTTTTTTGTGTTGCATATCACTCTTGATGCTCAAACCTTACCATATCTGTAGCTCAGTCTTGTTCCCCAAAAAAACTGTAAAATCTTAAAGTGGGCATTTGCATTTCTGTGGAAGGGCAGTTGTCAGTATGAATTTCCAGTAAAAATTAATTCTTAATTACGTATTGGCTATGAGAACTATTTTAACACTTTGATGTCAATGGAATATAAATTAAATACATAACTGCAATGCGGACACCATAATCAATTAAGCACTAGAGTGTAGAGATGGTTCACATCAAGAAGTCAGTGCCATATACAATAGGTAGACATCCAGCAGACAAACTAATATCAACAATACAGACCTTTACTCAAAAGCCAAACTGCAGACAGCCAAAGAACAGCTCAAAAATACCAGCAGACAGTAAACATGATTCTTTTATGCAGTGTATGCATATGTTGTAATGAGCACAAAGCAGGAGAGAAAGAGACACTATGAAGGATAAGCTGTTTGAGTCCTCTGACAGACTAACATATTTGTTGTTTTATTCCACAGCACAAAACTGAATGGTTCTGCGGACAGCTATTCACAATATTCTCTACTACATGTGATTCCTCATGGTCTCTGACTGCCATCTCCGCCATACACTTCTAGTTGCTGTCATCCAACTGAGCATCCTTCTCACTCAGGCTGCCCATGTTGCCACTGGAAATACCAGATAATCATAGTATTAGTATTTAAAGTGGCTGCAATGCTGGACAGTGCTGCCTAGAATGCTATGGAAGAGACAGTGCATTTAGAGAACTTCGCTGTCAATCAGGTGGCTGACTGTATTGTATCTACAGGCACGTGTACATACAGCATAACCAGTAGAAACACCATGGCAGGTGTAAGATGAGCAAAGCAGAGAGATGCACATGACAGCTGACCACATCGATATGTATTCAGTATAACTTGTTTGGTTTTCTTTGCTCACATCATCCATAGTAAACAAACTTGACACGTGAGATATAGTTTGCCCCTTCTTGATTTCTCCTTTGTAGCAAGACTAGCCCAAGCCCTTTTCCTACCACTCGTTAGCTGCATTCTGTCACTAACAATTTGGAGGTCTTCAACTATAATAATGGATTGAGTCCTTGCAGACCTTGTCTCTCAAAAAAGTAGTGGGGGGTAATTTTATGTACTTTTAATAACAATACTGACTGTGAATAACAATGGTCTCTGCTGTGTAATTCTCAACAATCTGCATTAACGGCTGAATTACCACCAGCGCTAAATAGCTAATCTAGGCAAGAAACATAATCATGTGCCTAGAAAGATCCCTATCAATCAAATTATTTATGTAATATACATATTTATTTATATGAAATATATTAATTTATTCATACATATATATAAATATTCAAACACACACATTTGAAATATTATTTTTGATTGTAAAGTAAAACATTTATTTATGGGTGATCAGTCTGCACCTTGCAGCCCACCCAGAACAATGAATGTGCAGTATCTGTAGAACTTGGAAACCTCAAAGCTTGAAATAATAACAATAAATTTGATTCAGTCTGTTTAAAAAAAATATACTCGCACAAATCAAATCTCCTGTACAAATCTGGGGACAAATTCTTAAATATTTATGCATGTTGTAGGCTTTCAAGTACTCAATGTGACATTCATCGGGGTGGCTCCAGACAATGTCGGCTGTTATATTCTGTCAGCAGTGCCAATAAAACAACACTGAGTAATGAATAAAACAAAAAATAAGCAAGTTAGTCAATAAAAAATAAATGGAAAAATACAGCAATTGTTGTCTGTGCAATGTATAAAAAAAGACTTTAAGTAAACTGAAACATAAAAAATAAACATCAGTAAGCAGTTGCAATGTGAGTTTAACTGATGAATTTTATGTTTGTCATATACCTTTATTATATTTATAAAATGTAGATGTGTAGAACTGGGTGTACATTATCATAAGTAACAAAATCATTCCCTCCTAAAGTTATCACAAATTTACTTGTCCCATCTGGGTGTGTATATAGATGTATTTAGCCAAAAAAAAAAAACTAAACATCTTTGGTTGAGCCTCTAGTGACTGACATTGCCAGTTATTTTTATTATATGGAATGGGGACTTCTACTCTTCATTTAGATTGGATGATGCACTTGAGAAAGATGTTTCAGACAAAATTGATGTACAGAACAGGTTAAGAACAAAGTGTAAACATTTATATCAAAAATCAGAGGACACCAAGCAAGGATTCAATTTCAGACAAGCATAAACTCTATAAATGGTAGAATTGCCTTGAGATGAGTACTCGTGCAGGCTTAAGGCCAGGCAACAATCTTAAACATACTGTATCTATTAATCAGCCAATCACGCGTAGCATAAATGAACATGACAACAGGCCTGTCTCTCAAATAATCAGTTCGCATTCATCTGTACTGCGAAACTCAGTGTTCACTCAGAATAAGATCTCAAAATGCTTACCCAAGTAAAAGACAATATTGTAGAGCAAAAGGAATCAGCGACAGTGAATGCAGACACAAATGTTAAGTTGTTTAAGTGGCTTATTAAGCAGAGGCATATCACAGAAAGCAATTTTAATAGATTAGCAGGCAGCTCATCTTCAGTTTGTATCTGATTAGGGAGATAAAAAACGGTTCCTTCCGAAAAAGAGTGCAGTTGAGGTCTGTGCAGTTCATTGAACATTCACTCGCAGCAGTACTGCTGAAGCTTTGGTGGAGCCGTACCCCAGGTTCACACATGCAAAGAAGTGTAACCAAGGAATTATGTGTGAGAGCTTTGCAAGAAAGCAACATGGAAATGGAAAGCCCAGTGTATTACGTGGTCATAGCCACAGGTATAAATCAGAAATATATCAGCTCTGTTTTTTGTTAGTTGTAGTCTGATGATAAATAATTAGAAGAGATTTCAGGAGAGAGCTGCAGTAATCCTCTCAAAAAGAAATAAATTGTTTCACTCAGACTCACTGAACTGGTACTAATGTCAGTTATCTTCTCCCCAGAGTAATCCTATAAAGGCGGTTTTTGATCCAAGTACCGGGTCACATCTGCAAGCAATTTCTAGTCATAAGTTTATTTCCTGCTGGCATATCTTGCTTCACACAGTAAAGAATTGATTTATTGTACTGCTCTTTGAGAAAAGCACATCCAGGTATAAACAACATTGGAGATACTAAAAAAATATGGGTTAAGTGAGGTTGATTAAAAAGTGAAAATATACATAAAGAATAAACTCCTATTAGAACTATAAGATATAGATAGGAAATTATTTGTGGAAAACATGATCATTTGTCACCTAGGTTTCTTTGCCATTTTACTATACTTTGGAAGGGTTAGTTATGTTTAGCATTTTAGATACAGATAGATACCCTTCAGATGTATAAAACACTATCGTTTCCTGCATTTTCCTTCTCGCATCCAACACACATGGGTTCTCTCAAATACACAAAGTGGGAAAAAGAATCCAGGGCCAGTGATGTGTTACTGTTCAGCTAGTGACCTGGCTTTAGCAAAGGCCTCTTTAATCGCTGAAGAAGTAAGTTCATTCAAAATCCGGCTTTGTTGTCATCACTATAGGTAGCTTGTCAAGCGTCTCACTGTTAGTCTTTGACTGGAGTCAATTAAAATCAGTTGGAAATTTCTAAATAGACTTAAGGAAAAAAACTTTCATTTTTCAATCTTTACAGTACTTTGTCAGAATATCACGGAATATTATTGACATGAGGCAGCAAAATATTTTTAGACAGTCTCAGTTTCCATAGTTTGATTTCTCAAGCAATACTGCAAAGCTGGGGGAAGGTAATATTCAAAGATTGTTGTATGGCTGCTTTCCATTTAACTATCCTTGGACAGTCCCCCTCTGTGAAAGAGGGCACATGCAGGTTAGAGTTCAAGGTCTCCGAGTTTTCTTTCCTCTCCCCACATCCCCCCAATCCTGTCAGTGTTCAGGAATTAAACAAGAGACTGAGGCGGGTTAAAAGGAAAAGTTTGCTCATTCCTAATGTGCAATATTAATGGCAGATGTGGGGTTTTACCACTTAGTTAGCCCTGATTCTGCATTGTATAAAGGAATTCAGTTCCTATTCATCTGGAATGCCGTGTGCGAGTATTCAGTAAATAATGGCTAGCGTCCTAGGGGTCTACTTTGATGTGCTATGAAAAAACACAACACAAGGTCAGTGGACTTGAGTTAAAAGCTTAAAATCTTAGTGATTTTTTTTTTTAATATGATCAGTATATATGAAAGTTTTAAAATTAATGGTGTCTTTCCAAAGCATCTGTCAGTTTAAATATATGGTCTGCGGATATTCAGTGAACATTTTTCTTTTTCCAGGAACAACTTGCATGAATTACTGTATCTGCATGTTAAATGAATTGTGCTTTGTGTAAAGAGGTTCCGTGGCACAGCTACTTTACAGCTCCCTGGTCCAAATGCCAGCCCAATCACTGCTTGTGTGGAGTTTGCACATTCTCACATTTTGCCCTTGTTGTGTGTTGGAGGATACAGGGTACTCCCATTTCCCACCCACATCCTAAAGACATGGATGTTAGTTAACTGACAACTTTAAAACTGCTGTGCTATTAGTTTGTGTGGGTGTGTGCCTTACAGTGAACTGTCCAGGGATGGTTTCCACCTTCAATTCAAAGATCTTTATACTGTATAGGCTTTAACTCTCCACAGACCAGACATGGTGAAGCTATTTCAGGTAATGGATGAAGTGGGGAGGATCTTTTCTTCTTAACAAATATGTATGATTGTATAAAAATAAAGTTTTTAACCAGATATTTGTAAAATCATGGCATATATGTTTGAACCCCTGTTTTTCAAAAGAGTTTTACTTTTTCAAAACGTATTTCTTTTACTTCTTTAAAGGCATGTTGATGCATCAGCTTTAAACTTGCCAGTCCACTGAAGTTAAAAAATCATAATAATAATAACCATGACCAACTTTTCAGACTGCCTCCTTTAACACTTGGAGACATTTCCTATTTCTGCTATGGCATACAGTCTGTTTTTATCCCTCTACTAACTTCTGTTCATTTTCATTACATTCTAGTGAATGCTTTGGTACAGATTGTTTTTCTGATGCACATATAGTTTAAATTCTGAAAACTTATTGTGTACAAAGACACTTGGTTTGTCCTGGTATACAGACAGAGGTTTTTATATATACAGGTAAAATTCCATTACAACGAACTGCCAGGGATCTAAAAAATATTTAGTTGTAATGCTAATTTCGTAGTAATGAGATTCTGTATTTGTCACTATAGCGCTTTCTTTAACTTGTGTCCAGGTGTTTGCAATCATTTCTGTAGCTTCTTTCGCATTAATTTTAATCTCCTCCTGTCTACAAGTTATGCTGACGAGAATGTTTCTCAGCATTTCCTTGCGATAATACACTTTCAGGGTGCGAATGATGCCCAAATCCAATGGCTGAAGCACTGCTGTGCGATTGGGTGGGAGGAATTCAACGCGAACATTATCTAAATGTGGAAACATGTTGTGGGCAGCACAGTTATCAATCATGAACTGAATCATCCCGAACGTACGTCCCGAAGCGCAATGGCCGTGTCTGTGGAAGATTGATTGTCCATTGCCGGGGCAGGGTCACAGTGCTGAAGTGAAGCGCCACAGAAGCAAATCCTAAAAGATTGTGGTTGTGCTATAAGTCCCTGTCTTGCACCCCTAAACACTAGGCTGAGTTTCAGTACTTTAGCAAAACCACCTTTATTCAGCTTGAAATAGGAACAGCAGGGTTATTTATTGTAGCGTGATCTACCACTCTGTTATAAACAGACACAGCAGTCAGGCAGGGTCGTGGCCAGGTTAGTGACCAAATAATGCTGTTTCCTGCATTTACAATGTTCCTTGCATCACCCATCGAGATCTTTTCTGTTTGCTTTGGTGAAGAGCTGCAGCAGAGCTGTGAACCTGCTGTGCCCCGACAATGGATAAACAGTCTTCCACAGACATGATGATCACACTTTGGGACGCCCTTCGGCATGTTGTCCAGCTGGATGAGGTCCCAAGAGAGTTTAGAAACCTCACATTTTCTTGAATGAGTGCTGCATTAATAGGAATGTTTCTTGAACAAGCATCGCTGAACCACATAAAAACGGCTTTTTCGCATACATTTGCAACCCAAGATTTTTCTTTTTTTTTGATCGGTCTTTCAAGAAAGTTGACAGTGTCAGTGGCGAAATTCCAAATTCACTGGCAATGTCTTTTTTCTTTTTGCCGCATTCGAGAGCCGCAAAAAATTGTTTTTTTTTTCCCCCTAATATGAACTGTCTGCTATTTCTATAGGAGGGTGACAATGAGTTAAATTCCAGTGGTTGTTTTTGAAATGTTGACGAGCAATAAGCAAAAGGTATCACTGAAAACCACCAAAAACAGAAAAAATAACTTAACTGAGCTGCGAGTTCCATTTTTTATATATATATATACAGGTACTTGTCGACTTACGACCGCGATTGGTTCCGACTGACTGGTCGTAAGTTGATCTGGACGTAAGTCGGCCTATGTTAATTTAAGGTAAGAATATTAGACTGGGTAATAATATTGTAATCATCTTAAAGTAATATTTTATCAACATTTTCTTACTTTCTAAGACAAACACAGCATACTACAGTACAATTTGTTTAATATGTGGAAAACGTACAAAACAAGAAATACTGTACTGTACATTTAATTCCTGGCACCACTGGTGCTTGGCTGCGGGTTGTCGATATCGCCTTCATCAGATCAGGCGAGGCTGCGGACGGGGTGATGGGAGGAGTTGCTCTTTTCATAAACATAGTGAGCTTCGTCTGAATTGTTTGTTTTTTTTTCTCTTCATAAATTTCGCAATAAGGACGAAATGTGTTGCGTGCCATCCGTTCAATCCTCGCAAATCGTTCAATATTTGGGTCCATTTTTTCAAAATGAGCGAGGAGTTTATTCAGTAGAGATAAATCTTCTGACAATCCCTTTGTGGTGAACATTGTTTGTGGCACCTCCTCCTCTTCGTCTTACTCCAATTCTCTTGTTTCTTCTTCCGCCACTCTTTCTTCTTCCAATTCTATCAGCTCTTCATTCATAAGTTCACCTGATTCCCGGTCTAGCAACTCCTCGACATCTTCCATTTCACATTCCAATGAAAGGTCTTTTGACAGTTTCACTATTTCTTCACGAATCTCATCAAGTTCTTGTTCACTGTTAAATCCAGCAAAAGTATTTACATAACGCTTAACACACTTCTTCCATACGCCATTCATACACTGTGAGTCGACATTTCTTGCGGGGAGGGCTTCTGTTTTCTCTGATCTGAGTTCACCTCTGTTATAGCGCGTCTTTATTTGAAAAGAGCAGTGTCATATCGGGGCGAGTGTGAACGCTAACTTTGACAAGCACTATAAATTTACAGCGGTTGTTACAGACGTAAATCAAATGTATGTTTTTATTGTATAATATTAACAATAACAGCAGCTCTCTACCCAAAGCGGTAAACTCGAGAAGCTGCTAGCATCGAACCCAGAAGCTCTTGATTGGGAGTCAGCAGTTGTGTGTGGGAACTGTTAACATTTGAATGTGATGATTGTATATAAAACTTGTGCACGAACGAGACTGGGATAACTGTGGATGTGGATGTGAGTGGTGTGTGTGACTGAGAATGACTGGTGTGAAGCCTGAAGTCCAAATATCAAATAAACACTTTCACAAGTACAAGTATAACAGAACAAGTGCGCTTTTATTCAAGAAGAAAAAAGAAAGCAGGTTGCGGTAAGCAGTTGATGCGACTGCTTGCGTAGTGCAATCCTAAGAACTGCCCAATCAAGAGCTTCTGGGTTTGATGCTGGCAGCTTCTCAAGTTTGCCGTTTTGAGTAGAAAGCTGCTATTAGTGTTAATATTATAGGGTTATATGTTAGGGTTATATTATTATCGAAAATTGCCAAAACAACAAGACACAAACACACGTGGGGCAACACTGCTGCGTAGCGAGACTTGAGAGTGCGGGAAACTGGCGCTGCCAACAGCTGGCAGGGGAAACAGTCAAACGCGTCGTAAAGTCGAACAGTCGTAACTTGCATAGGTCGTATGTCGACGAGTACCTGTATATATATATATATATATATATATATAAAATAATATTTTAAAGGTGTTTTTCTTAACTGCATTTAGCACGTGTGGTGTTGGGTACCCTTTGCAATCCAAACCAATGATCTTCAGATTGGAAGGCGTCAGGCTGTGTGTGGTGAGCCACAGCAGACGTGGTGAGATTGACATTCTTGCAAATTAAAATTTTAAAGATTGTGTTTAAATTCCCAAGTTTTTAAATAAACATATAGGTAACAGAAAATGTTCTAAAGTAATTCAAAATGGAATACAGCTTTCACAACAATCACCCTCTAAAGATACTCAACCTTCATAATTTGAGTTATTTTTCCCTTTTTTTGACCTGGAATCATATGTAACTTGAGTAATTTTTCTACTTTTTTATTTGGATTCATATGTAACTGTATAATTTTTGCAAATTAAAAATATTGAAATTTTAGATTTTTTCTAGACTAAGTTTTATTCCATATCAAATCATGTTACTGTTCATACATTAAAAAAATAATTCAATAAAAATCATTTGATGTACATAAGAAAAACTAAAAGTCATACACAACCACACAAAATCTCACTGTAATCACTTGTTAAAATCCTGAAATGGAGTATTAGGGGTGGATGGGAGTTAAGAAATCTCATTTAGTTGGGACTTGTAAGAGTTCAGTACATGACAAATTAAGACTGGAAGAAAATGGTAGTAAAATATTTCAATTCCTGCAGACAAAAGGTTGAAAACCCCTGACCTAGAAATACTGTGTGATAGTTAACCATATACTATATGCGTTAATAGTCTGCTATAGTTAAGCATTTGCTTTGATTAACAGGTCCACTCTTCTACAGTGTTGTACAGTGTGACTACTGTTAGCAGTAACCAAGATCCAAATTTTGCTCCCCTTCACAGTATTGCCCTTTTTATTAGTGGGGTCCCTGACTACCATTAAATATTTTGGGGTGCCTTGACTTAGTTTGGGAACTCCTGATCTCAGCTATGGTGTTGTTAATAGTAGAAATCAATGATGCTTACTATAGATTTTAAATACTTCTAGGCATTTAAAGAACAAAATTGCCAATACCTTTAAACTTAGTGCAGGTACTTATCACAAAGCTACAGTGTCCTTGGCTTAATACTTAAGAGCAAACATGTATGACGTTACTGTTAAAACCCCGTAATACTTGGCAGCAAAATCTGTGGCAGACTAAAATCCTTGAATGTACATATAAGTTGACTTGTATTCATGACTGAATAAAGTGCTAACTACAACTATTTCTTGCAAAAGCATCACACCAGACATCAGACTTAAAAAGAATCAAAGATCCAGTGCTGAGATGTATCATTCAGCGAGGTCTGATGGTTTTTACCCTTTTCCTTCATATATTGTGTTACATATCAAGGATTTACAGTATATAAAAGGCACAAATATTTCAGTTTGGTTAGATGAAAAGTTATATAAACATCACATTCACAGGGGACTGTCAGGCATTACTGAATTACCTTGGTTAAACATGTGATTAATCGAGATTAATAGTGACATTTTGTGATTAAAAACTATTGTTTGACAGCCTTAATACATACATATATATGAAATGTATCTGTTAAGCAGTAATTGGACACAACCACTTTAAGCCAAAGCTTGTTTGGTGTGTTGTCGTTTTATTGAGCTTGTTATATTATCTATGATTTCTTGAGCAAAACTAGTGTATTAACTCTACTAGCCGATTACACCAAAAACACTGCTGAATAGTGTATTTAATTCAGGATTTCTTAAATGCTTGTTTGATATTGCAAAAGAGAAAGTTAGTGTATGAAAAATACAGCACTTTCTGGCACTTAAGCTAGCAATCACCTCCACTTTTGTTTTTATTGTACATCTAGAACTAGTTAAAACTGATGATGCACATCATATTGTGTTTATTTTGGAGATAATCCTTGGTGATTCGTGCTATGTTAATTCTTGGCTTTTTCTTTATTTGCCAATCATCATTTTTGTGTATAAAATGTGTTCAAACATATCAGTAAGTCTATAGTAATTATTTTGAAAACGATCAGATTCTTAAACTGTTTGGCATCAAATTAAACTTGCTTGAGGGTCTCTGAGAAACTTGAGAGTCTTGAAAGATGATAAACCTGCTGTTTAATAGCAGACTTCTATGGTTTTATTTATGAAGTGTGATTTCAAAGAGCTGCTGGATGGCTGTTTTATCTGCTATCAATCTGTTAGAGTGGGCTTTATTACTTCTTATCCAAGTGTCCAGTGACCCTACTAGAAGATGTATTAGTAATTTTATTATCATTAACAATCAATGCTCATTTAGAGGGAGTGTGTACTGAATCATCAAGAACACCACTTTGCTCATGGCTTTTCAGATCAATGATCAATAATTTCACCAGTAAACTGTAATAATATACATGAACACAAGTACAGACCAGAACGGGATTCTGTTGATTCCTTATAGAATATAATCAACTAATTGCAAAAGGTAAGTTCACAAAATGAAACATTAGTTTAGAAGAAGACATTGATTCACACTTTTCCATCCAATATCACATCATTGTCTTAGTGTGCATGAGTATTTTTTTTTACCTGTTATTCAATTGTCATTGTAGTAAGGGGGGCCGCATGATTGTGCAGTAGGTTCAAATCTTGCACTTAGTCATGTGTATTCTCTCATATTTGTGTGGGTTTTCCAATCCATTTCCAAAGTTGTATTTGTTAGGGGGGTCAATTTAGAATCTCCAAATAACCTGTGTGAATGTGGCTGTGTGTATGAGTGGGCTCTGTGCTAGATTGGTTCCATGTCCAGTAAAATTTATTGGATGTTTCGGAGTGCTGTTGAGATTCTCTCCCATAAATAGACTGTTTCTTGAGAACATTACTGTATACCTCAATAGGGGCGTACTGCTCCAGTTGTGTTGTAATGGTGAACACTGATAATAATGTCTGTTTAATGGAGAGATAGCAACAGATATGTCACAAATTTTCACATTGAATTTCATTGGTGCAATTTGTTTAGTTCTTTCTTAATACACAGAGTGTAAAGAAAACTGTGGTGTTACACAAAAAATATTTCACAGCATCACATTTGACCCTTTTGGCACACAAAAACAAGAGACGGTTGCATTTAACGACTTCTTTTTTTTCTCTATATCATTATCATTGTTAACACTGTTTAATTCCTATCACTGAGTCGTATTGCAGTTCTCCTGGTTGTAAACTTATGTGCTTAAATAGTGTGGGAAATCATAATGCAAACGCAGAACAGTGTTTTTATAATGTGTACTCCTGGGGTAAGCTAGAAAAGACACTCCTACCTATTAACAATTATGGACAATCTGGGACTTCCATTAACTAATTCTGTATATTCAGATAGACTGATTTGAGAGAGAGAGAGAGAAATGAAAGGAAGTACAGTATAACATTGATACATTCTTTATGGATCCTAAGATGAATCTGCAGTGTAAAGTATCTAGCATATAAAATATAAAATAATACATGCAAGGTGAAACATTATCATAGATAAGTTAATAAAAGTAAATAAATATAGATGCTATCATGCTAAGCTGTAGAGTACAGCTTTAAATCTTAAGTTCCATTAAACAATAATGTTCCCTGCCATGTTATCTTGGTGCCGAAACTTACCCTAAAGGTGTCCATCCATCCATCCATCCATCCATCCATCCATTATCCAACCCGTTATATCCTAACTACAGGGTCACGGGGGTCAATCTCAGCCAACACAAGGCGCAAGGCAGGAAACAAACCCCGGGCAGGACGCCAGCCCACCGCAGTACAACCCTAAAGGTGTAATGTACCTTATTCTGTAATTATTAGAACATTTATACATTTACAGTGTAGCAGTTATCCTTTATAAAAAATTTGGATTTTTATAATAGCACAAAATGCCCATCTTTAATTGCATAGCCTGTTATAATTCCTTATACACACTGTTACTAAGTGAATATAATGAATGATGACAATTAGAGCGTTAACGGCACCAACTCTCAGATTCTTCTAAAATGTAAAGACAAATTGGATCCAGAACTCAGAAAAAGATCGGATTATTTTGCTTTGATCTAAGATATGAAAAGGAAAAGACACTGTCACTGAGCACAGTCTCACACAGGGCTAACAAAGCTGCCAGTCACATTAATCTGCATGTATTTATCATTTGAGTGGACACCAGGAGTACTGGGAGAAATCCTCCACAAACATTGGGAAAAGATGTAAACTTTTAAAAGGCAGTGACTAGACCAGGATTTGAATTCAACTCTCTTGTTAGCTGTTAGGCAGCAGTGATAACTATAGTACTTCACCACCATGTTGCTCAAATTAAGCCTATACAGTATTACTTTATTTCATTAGTAAGGAAGAACTATTTTGGAATTTACTATGATGGCAGTGATTTGCATTTGGATAAAATAGCATATTTAAACGTATCAGTACTACTAGTTCAGTTTCAATGGTATAAAGTTTCTTCCTTTTAAATCATAAATGTTAAAACAAACAACTTACAAGTAAAACAAGATATTGTCCTGTAAATATGGCTCTTAAAAAGAAAGTTATTTATTCACATGTCTGCTGTTAGTGTGCTTATTATTATGTTGTGTAAAAATATGGGCAGAAGGATTTACTTTCCCATCTGTTAAAAGTAGCTGCAATGCATTATTCACAACAGAACAGGCTCATTAATGTCTGGAACTGACCTGTGCTCTAAATGAGGCCGTCTCTGACTGTTCAAAGGTAAATGAATGACTAACTCTCAGAGTGGTGGAATGTAGAACTGAATGCTCGATGCCAAACTATTGTGGAAACGACCAAGCATATTTCCTGACCTGAAGTGTTTATTCTGGGGAGCTTTCAAGGGAGCTTCTCTGCGGCAAAGAATGAAGAGAAAGAAAAGCAATTGTTTTTTGGGACATTGTTCGGTAAAAATGTTTCAGCTGGAAAATCATTTGTGGTTAACTTTTTTGCCCCTTTTGCTTTAAATGTTTAGTTTAAACATTTTGTTTAGTGTTTATCTAGCTCTGTCTTACCAGACTCGTATGATGAAACAAACTTTTTTTGTTTGTTTTTTGTATAATGAGTCAAGAGATTGAAATTTCAAAGTCTGGCTTAGCTAGCATAGTAGTCTTCAGACTATGATCCTCATAATCCTGGTTTTTATTTTCCTATAGCTTTCAACTTATTTAACTAAGTGAAAGTAGCATGTTGGTTAGGATTTCAGCTTGTTCAGTCTAGTGTTGAGTTACTTCTGTTGTACATATGTATCTTGTTCTCAATCTCTCTTGGCAGGGTTCTAGAATTTTGTTTAATGGTTCAGAGTGATGGATTGATTGTAGTGTATGGCCTGTATGAATTTGTATATCTACAGGTAGCAGTGGAATGACATCCTCTCAATCCATCCATCCATCCATTTTCTATCCCGCTGAATCCGAACACAGGGTCACGGGGGTCTGCTGGAGCCAATCCCAGCCAACACAGGGCACAAGGCAGGAGACAATCCTGGGCAGGGTGCCAACCCACCGCAGGACATACACAAACACACCCACACACCAAGCACACACTAAGGCCAATTTAGAATCGCCAATCCACCTAACCTGCATGTCTTTGGACTGTGGGAGGAAACCGGAGCGCCCGGAGGAAACCCACGCAGACACGGGGAGAACATGCAAACTCCACACAGGGAGGACCCGGCCAGGTCTCAAGGTCTCCCAACTGCAAGGCAGCAGCGCTACCCACTGCGCCACCGTACCGCCCCATCCTCTCAATGTACACTGAAATTAGCAAATCTTTTCACTTTTTAAAACAGCCTGCTGAGAATTGTTTTTTTGCAATAGATCTATATTTGAAGTATTTGTTAAATGCCCTGGATAGTATAGTATGCTACAGTTTTAGCTGTGTTCCTTTGAGGCTCCCAAAATTATGTGGTTACTGGAAAGGTTCAAGCATTGTGTGTGACACATACTTCAAAAAATACATTTCCCCTGTTGAAGTATCTTCAATTTAAAAGTTTTTTGAAATACAAAGTGAAATCATCCATCCATCCATTGTCCAACCCACTGAATCCGAACACAGGGTCACGGGGGTCTGCTGGAGCCAATCCCAGCCAACACAGGGCACAAGGCAGGAACCAATCCCGGGCAGGGTGCCAACCCACTCCAGGACGCACACAAACACACCCACACACCAAGCACATACTATGGCCAATTTAGAATCGCTAATCCACCTAACCTGCATGTCTTTGGACTGTGGGAGGAAACCCACGCAGACACGGGGAGAACATGCAAACTCCACGCAGGGAGGACCCGGGAAGTGAACCCAGGTCCCCAGGTCTCCCAACTGCGAGGCAGCAGCGCTACCCACTGCGCCACCGTGCCGCCCTGAAATCAACCAGTTTAAACAAAAATAAAGAGAGAAATTGATAATACAACCAAAAGATGTCTTGCCCATAATGTTTCCATTTCAGGTTTAAATCTTAGTTATATTTTTTATGTGTCTGTTTAGGTTTATATACCTGTATCGGCATGACAAATGTCAATACATACTTTAGTATTGTGGCCACTACAGGGTGTAACAGAGTCCCAGACAAAACTTGCCTGTCCTGTTTAAATCAAGCCTTTTAATTAAACAAAATACCATGATGCTGGCTTTTCCACAATCAACACAAGGGTTTTTCTTTCTTTTTCTTTCCCTCCTTGAAACCTACCAGGAGAGCTTTGTCTTGCCCCTCTCCCATCTCCGCATTCCCTGGGTGAGGCAGAGGGCTCCTTTTAACCTGGACCTGGGTAAGGAAGCACTTTCAAGTCTGGCAGAACGTCCATCCAACCAGGGAGCCTCTTCACATCAACACCCTCTAAGGACCCCTCAAGAGATCTACAACTCCCATACAGTCAGCAGCTGTTCAGATGGGAGTTCTGCAAAATGGGTACTGCAACCCAGTGAACACACAGCCCCGGGAAGCAGTCACCCTCAGTCCTTCCATTATATCCTGCCGACTGGGAAAGTAAACGCCACTCACCCTGGCTGAGATGCCCATCCACTGACATTTACCTTCCATTGTGGGTGCCACCTGTTGTGGTAACTGATACTCCATCCCAGCAGAGATGCCAGACGATCCTTGGCTTCTATCACAGTGTATACAGTACGTATGCTAATGCATACAAAATGGCATATGGTCAGAAAACGTTGTTCCTCTATACCTTTAAAATTTCAAATGATCTTTCTAACATTCTGTCTTAGAAACAAGATATTTTCTGTTACATCAGCATTATAGCAGTGTATTAAGAATGTTCGATTAACATGTTTGCTTATAGGGGATAATCAGAACCTCCCACTAGATGCGTAAAACTAATTCTATTGTGGTTAAGCAAATCTTTACAGTATGAGATTTTCTCGTTACTATTAACTTAAAGAGTCTGGCTCTTACAACAGTATTAAATGATATAGTATAACATACTGTATTTCAATATACATCAGTAGCAAACGGTACAGTATAGTACGTCTCATAAAGAATCTCAGTAATTCTAGTATGCTGTATGTCACGGTAACATGAAGATCACATAACATTATTTAGTATTGCCAAACAGGTTTTTTTTGTTTTGTTTTTTTACACTAATTTTCTTTTGATTTCAGTTTGTCATATTTGTTTGATTCCCTTTTGCTCTTGGCTTCATTTTAGCTCTGTTTCTTCTCATTTTTTACTGTCTTTATCAGCTCATTTTATCTATTTAGTGTATTATGGTCATTATCCCAGTAAATATCAGCAAGCAGTTCCATATTATCAAATGCACTGTTTTTTCATCTTCATTTAACCTGTAGACATCCACCTACAGAAAGGCTTGGGTGTTGTTACAAAACAGTTGAGCATCTAGTGCTGGTCACTGAAGTTTCTGAACAAAACACTAAAACAATCATCGACACATCTAGCAGTGACAGCTGCAGTCTGACAATTTGTGTGGACATTTTATTGTTGTAGTGCGGTGGCTGACACATCAAATAAGTGTGTCTGTATAACATATTGTAGAATGAGATGCCTTTAAATGATCAAGTAATGTCTGTTTTGTAGGTCTGAAAGATGTTAGCTTCAGCTCTTAAAATGTTAATATTTATCACAAGAATACATCATATGATCCACATCCCATTTTAAACCAAGATTTGTAAACAACTGTAGGACAGATCTTAACATGTGCAAAATAGAAGATAACAGGCAGTGCTTATTTTTTGATAAACATTTCACTGACAGCATAATTAAAACGTACAGAAGAAGGTGTAGTTGTAAGCATTTAATAATCTGAAACCACAACCGGAAAAAAGATTATTAACTCATTGGATCTTGCAAATCAGTATGAGCTTAATGCATTTTGTTAAATGCTTAAAGTGGCCTGGGTAAAATTTGTGCAGCTGTCTTAATTCCTAAAATAACTTTGCTAGTTGAGAAAAAAGTACAAAATAAAACCAATGCACTGTTTTGAAAGTTTGCTATTGGGATTGATGACTGCAGTATCAAAACTCCTAATTTAAGAAGGACCTGTAAACACCGTTCTTTTTTGGGGTGTTAGAGCTAAAATGATAAAGATGTTAAACTATAAGACTTTAAAAAATGCTTATTTAAAAAAATGACTGGAAAAGCTTCTGTTAGCATACTGAAACATTCATTTTGGTTGAGGTTTATTTTGTTGTTGTTATTTTGGTGGTCGTGATTTTATAGTATCATCTTGAAGTATTTAAGAAGTGGCAACTGCAGTCCTCTGTGAAGATGTGAAGAACGTTCAAAAAGATTCCGCACTTTTTTTTTCTTAACTATATTAAGAATTGGGCGGCACGGTGGCGCAGTGGGTAGAGCTGCTGCCTCGCAGTTGGGAGACCTGGGGACCTGGGTTTGCTTCCCAGGTCCTCCCTGCGTGGAGTTTGCATGTTCTCCCCGTGTCTGCGTGGGTTTCCTCCAGGCGCTCCGGTTTCCTCCCACAGTCCAAAGACGTGCAGGTTAGGTGGATTGGCGATTCTAAATTCGCCCTAGTGTGTGCTTGGTGTGTGGGTGTGTTTGTGTGTGTCCTGCAGTGGGTTGGCACCCTGCCCAGGATTGGTTCCTGCCTTGTGCCCTGTGTTGGCTGGGATTGGCTCCAGCAGACCCCCGTGACCCTGTGTTCGGATTCAGCGGGTTGGATAATGGATGGATGGATATTAAGAATTTCAAAAACAAATTACATTTTTCTACATAGTCACCTTCATTTGTGATGTAACTTTCCCAGTGTCGTACCAACTTTTTAATGACCAATTACTACTCCTCCCACCTTCACTATTTCCAACGAAAATAAAGTGCGGAAACCTTTTGAACGTCCCTCGTACTTTGAATCACTGAGTATTTGTTAGTTAGGGTTTGTTTTACCCAAATAATCAGTCTTCCTTCATCTCCTGTTCGGCCCATAATCTTGATCTTCAGTTTATATGGCACATATGTGATTTTTCAATCACAGGCTTTATTTTCATATTCTTAGCAAGCCGGGAGCAGTCAGGGAGCTTTCACATGAATATAGTCATGTAATTTGACATACCCAGTGACAACCAGTCTACGACTTACACCACCATAATCAAACAGGTTTAATTTTGTCTTATGTGGTAGGAGTGGGCTCATGTGTATGTGAGATCTGACAACCAGTGAATGGTCAAAAGAACAGTATAATGCAGTCAAAGCAGCAATGAGGAAAGTGGATGTGTTGTACTTCACAAAAAGAAGAGAGGTTTATGTGTCTGATGTTTTGTGTTTTATGTACCAAGAGAGGATGGAAATTTGCTGTACCTGGCAATCTGTTGTAAAACACTGATGCTGTCAGGCAGCATGTCATAGACTTTCGTATTATATATTTTGGAAAGTTGGTACTGTGCTAGAAAGTCATCACGAATGAGATCAACAAGGACATTTGTCAAGTTTGGCATCCCCTCCAAATAAAGTTATGTAAAGTGACGGTGGGTTTAGTTTCCATTTTGTGTATGTAGCCATAACTTATGGCACAATCTACTTTGCCATTTATCTAATTTTCTTTACTCCTAAATGATGTTTTTTTAATTTATAATATCTCAAACGCATCATATGATCATCTTTAAATGTTTATACACAGAATGTTTTAGCGCAGCAAGAAAAAATGAAGAGCCCGGGTGGTGTGTTTCTAGACAACAGAAGCAATGACCAAATTTAAGCAAATCGAGGCAGATGCAGAATAGTAGAAACAAGTTTAGATTACTGGCATTTTAAACTCAAGTAAAATGAGTTGTGAATTGATCTCATACAGTTTATTAATATACACTGCCTGGCCAAAAAAAAAGTCGCCACCAAAAAAAAAGGTCACACACTCTAATATTTCGTTGGACCGCCTTTAGCTTTGATTACGGCACGCATTCGCTGTGGCATTGTTTCGATAAGCTTCTGCAATGTCACAAGATTTAGTTCCATCCAGTGTTCCATTAATTTTTCACCAAGATCTGACCTATGCGCAAAGCCTTCTCCAGCACATCCCAAAGATTCTCAATGGGGTTAAGGTCTGGACTCTGTGGTGGTCAATCCATGTGTGAAAATGATGTCTCATGCGCCCTGAACCACTCTTTCACAATTTGAGCCCGATGAATCCTAGCATTCTCATCTTGGAATATGCCCGTGCCTTACGGCTACACAGCTGTTCAGTCCCAATCCCTTGAGTTCCCTTCGCATTGTGCATGTGGAAATGCTCTTACTTTCACTATTAAACATAGACCTGAGTTCTACTGTTGTTTTTCTTCGATTTGATTTCACCAAACGTTTAAGTGATCGCCGATCACGATCATTCAGGATTTTTTTCCGGCCACATTTCTTCCTCGAAGACGATGGGTCCCCACTATCCTTACAGTTTTTAATAATGCGTTGGGCAGTTCTTAACCCAATTTTAGTAGTTTCTGCAATTTCTCTGCTTGATGCATGCCAATGATTTGACCCTTCTCAAACAGACTAACATCTTTTCCACGACCACGAGATGTGTCTTTCGACATGGTTGTTTAAGAAATGAGAAGCAACTCATTGCACCAGTTGCGGTTAAATAACTTGTTGCCAGGTGAAAGATAATCGCTCATGCAGTAATTATCCAATAGGAGGCTCGTACCTATTTGCTTAGTTAAATCCAGGTGGCAACTTTTTTTTTGGCCAGGCAGTGTATTTTTCCATGTTGATTTATGCTCAATTAATTTTCATCAAATTGTCCCTGACATGGTCTTGCACAATAATAGACTTACAATGACCATGTAGTCACTAGGAAAAAGAAAGAGAGAGAATGATGGCTCTATTTGGCAGTTTCTTTCACATTTTTGATGTTCTGTTGTCTTAAAAACTGAAATTTTAATCTTTTGATGCTCTGTGTGTTGTGTGAAGATCAACCACAAACACACTAGAACCATACTGTGTTATTTTTGAGCATGCCCACAAAAGGTAGAGGTAAGCTGGCACCGTGTTACATGACTTTTAGATGGAGGGCTAGATGGACATGGTGACTGTTGATCTCATAGATTACACGACTTGAAACTGAAAGGGATGAAATATTACACAACTATTGAATGCCTTTCCTGCCCAGTTTCACATTTCCAAAATACTGTGAGCTCACCCATTCTCTAATAGTCAATAACGTGCTGCCTGCCAGAGCTGAACGAGTGTTTCCTCAGGTATGGCAAGTTTAGCTATAATCTGTACTTTATTTGCTAATCTGTCATGGAACACAAAATACGGACTATCAGACACACAAGTGTTTGTTTCTTCTTTTGCATGGTCCAAAACATCTTCGCCCCTCATTCCTCACAGTTGCATTGTATGCACTGTATATCCGGTTGAGTGCTCATTGGTACACACAAGCCCACCCCTGTGACGAAGGACAAAATTAAATCTGTTAGAGTTGCAGACTGCTTTATAAAGAAAACTAGAGGGGTGGGAATTCTCATACATAGAACAGTTCCATTTGTAGCATCAGATGTAGTGTCGGACCCTGAAGGGAGATATGTGATGGTCATGGGCAACTTATATAACAGTAAAATGATTTTGGTAAATGTTTATGCACCCAATGTTGATGATAAGGAATTCATGCAAAATCTATTTGCATCCATTCCCAATGTGAACACTCATAAAATTATAATGGCTGGGGACTTTAATTGTGTTTTAAATCCACTCTTAGATAGGACTCCTGTGACAGGGGGGACGACATCTAATACTGCAAAGATAATTACACAGTTTTTAAATGACCACAACCTATCAGACCCCTGGAGGTTTCTTAACCCAAACTCAAGAACATATTCGTTCTACTCACCAGTGCATTATAGCTACTCAAGAATTGATTATTTTTTTATAGATAATAATTTCCTGCCTACAATTAAATCATGCAAATACGACACAATTGTTATCTCTGACCATGCCCCTCTAGTCTTGGAGCTAAAATCAATAAGCCCCTCATGCTCACCTCGCAGATGGCGTCTTAACCCTCTTTTATTGGCAGACGAGAACTGCACAGAATTTATATCCAAACAAATCAGCTTCTTCCTAGAGACAAACACGTCCACAGAGGTTTCTGCAGGAACACTCTGGGAAACTCTAAAGGCCTTCTTAAGAGGACAGATTATTTCATATCTTTCCCACAGAAATAAATTAGAAACCAAGAAAGTGTCAGAGCTAAGAAATGAAATTACTAGAATAGATGAAGAACAAGCCAGGTGTCCAAATGAAGTTCTCCACAGGAAAAGGCAGGCCCTGCATACAGAACTTAACATCTTAACAACTAAAGAAACTGAACAACTTATTTATAAGTCTAGACAGCATTACTATGAACACGGAGAAAAAGCTAATAAGCTTTTAGCTCAACAAATTCATAAACAAGAAGTTCACAATGCAATACCAGTAATCACCAACAAGAATGGAGAAGAAATCATCGACCATTACTAGATGCTATAAAGTCACTACAAAGCAGGAAATCATCAGGCCCTGATGGTTACCCCGTAGAGTTTTATAAGAAATTCTCCACTCAGCTAGCTCCCCTCTTATTGGCAACATTTACAGAAGCTAGAGACAACCAAATACTACCTCAAACATTTCGACAAGCATTAATCACCGTCTTTCCTAAACAAAATAAGGACTTGTTACAATGTGCATCATACAGACCAATTTCACTCCTGAATAATGATGTTAAGATACTCTCAAAAATCCTAGCTAGAAGGATGGAGAAAGTGCTGCCCTCGGTAATATCACAAGATCAAATGGATTTATTAAAGGCCGACACCTATCTTCAAATCTCCGACGCTTGTTTAATGTTATATATTCACCAGCAAAATCAAACACCCCAGAGATATTACTATCATTAGACGCAGAAAAAGCATTTGATATGATTGAATGGAATTACCTTTTCACTGCATTGGAGAAATTTGGGTTTGGCCCGAATATTTGTGCATGGATCAAACTACTGTATACCAATCCAGAAGCTTCAGTTTGTATTAATAACATTTGCTCAGACTACTTTAAACTAGAATGTGGTACCAGACAAGGATGTCCCTTGTCGCCACTGTTGTTTGCAATCGCTATTGAACCACTGGCGGTTCACTGCCGAAATTCTTATCAGATAAAGGGGATTGTCAGAGAAGGACTGGAACAGAAAATTTCTCTATATGCAGATGATATGGTCTTATATATATCAGACCCAGAAAACACTGTCCCCGCTGTTTTAACAGCACTAACAGAATTTCAAAAGATATCTGGTCTTAGAATTAATCTGAATAAAAGTATACTCTTTCCAGTGAATTCACAAGCATATAATATTAGATTACACCGTACCTTTTACCATAGCAGATCAGTTTAAATACCATGGGGTAAATATCACAAGTAAACATAAAGCTCTTTATCAACAAAATTTTGGCATCTGTATGGAAAAAATTAAGCAAGACTTGCATAGATGGTCAACCCTTCATCTCACTCTAGCCAGAAGAATTAACATTGTTGGAAAATGGATGGATGGAAGATGAATATCCTTCCTAAACTTATCTTTTTATTTCAAAACATTCCAATATATATCAATAAATCGTTTTTTAAACAGTTAGATTCAATAATAACCTCATTCATTTGGAACTCAAAACACCCACGTATCTGAAGAGCGACCCTACAAAGACCTCAGGCAGAAGGTGGCATGGCTTTACCTAATTTTCAGTTTTATTACTGGGCAGCAAACATACAAGCCATAAAAACCTGGACACAAATAAATGAACATACACAGGCTTAGTCCGCAATAGAATTAAAATCCTGTAGTACTTCTTTATATTCCCTGCTCTGCTCTCCAATAAATGAAAGTTATCGCAAATATACTAATAACCCAATTGTGCTTTACTCACTCAGAATATGGAACCAAATTAGAAAGCATTTTAAGATGGAAAATCTTTTATCAGTGGCACCTCTGCAAGAGAACCACCTCTTTCAACCTTCGCAAGTATATCCAGTCTTTAATACCTGGAAAAGTTTTGGGATTAAAATGCTCAGAGATCTTTATATAGACAACATATTTACATCTTTTGAACAATTACGTTCAAAATTCAACCTCCCAGCTACACATTTCTTTTACTATCTTCAAATTAGAAATTTTGTTAAACAGAAATTGCCCGATTTCCCTCACCTTGCACCCTCCACAATGCTGGAAAAAATACTGCTCAATTTCGAGGAAATAAACACTATTTCCGCAATATATAAAATCTTATTAGAGTCCCTACCTTTCAAAGATCCAAGAGGACATTGGGAAGAAGATCTCTTAATCAATATATCAGAAAAGGAGTGGAAGGTAGCAAAGCAGAGAATTCACTCGAGTTCTATAATCTATCTATCTATCTATATGCGCAAAGCATAGAATTATTCAACTAAAAATTATATATCGAGCCCATCTGTCTCGCTTAAAACTGTCCAAAATGTTTCCAGGGCAGGATCCAACCTGCGAACGCTGCAACCAAGCTCCTGCCTCACTGGGTCACATGTTCTGGGCCTGCACCAAACTAACATCATTTTGGACAAAAATTTTTAAGTGCCTCTCAGACAGCCTTGGTATCACAATCCCTCCTAACCCATTAACAGCTGTGTTCGGTGTTCTTCCAGATGGACTTGAATTGGAGAAGGACAAGCAAACGGTGATTGCATTCACTACACTTTTGGCACACAGACTTATTTTGTTAAATTGGAAGAATCCTAATTCTCCTCTGATAAGTCAGTGGGAAACCGATGTTTTATATTATTTGAAATTGGAAAAAATCAAATTCTCAGTTAGAGGATCTGTACAAAATTTTTTCAAAACATGGCAGGATTTAATGAATATTATTTTAGAATAAGAGAAATAACTATTACCGCATTTAACTCCCTTCTCCATCTCTTATTTACATAGATATTTACTTCTCCCTTTCTTTTGTTTAATGTTGCCTTATTAAAAAGCCTTAACCAATTTTCCTTTAGCTAAGCTCTCCTTCTCAGGGGTTGGGTTTGATTTGTCTTCAAATTTGTTGGGTTATAAATTGATCTGTTTGTATGGAATGATTACAATGAAATTTAATAAAATAAAAATATAAAAAAAAAAAAAAAAAAGAGTTGCAGACTGTTTGTACTTTATTTCTGGTGATGTCAAACTATAGGAATGACACTCATGGGAATGCTTGCAACTTCCTCTGACTCACTAAGATTATATAGTGAAGTCTGTGACTGAAAATTGTGGTAAAAATGGCATAATGTCACACTGTCTTAGGTAATTAACTATGTGTTCTTTTTAGTTTAGGCAAGCTTGATTTCTCTCGCCCAGTGTCTGAGACTTGCAAGAGTGTGGAATGGAGTAAGATTACTAATAATCATCAATCCTTTATTTATACTTACTGACCTACAGTACAGTAATGGGCAAATGCTCACGTTCCAAACAAAATGATAGTCCCATCTATCTATCTCTCTGTCTGTTCATCTGTCATATAGTGCCTGTCTCCTCATTCATGCATATCTGTACTCTGGTTGTCAGCATGCACTTGACAGTCATGAGTTCAGTCATAATTGGAAAGCTAGGTAAATTATTTAGTTCCTTCCACAAGAGCCAACTTTGAAAATCACAAAGCAACATGAAGGGTGTAATTTGCAGGTGACTCGCTTTTTCCATATTTCCTTTTTTTTAATCCCATTGACCTTGCTGTTACTTCATTTCCTAGTATAAAAGGAGGATAAACCTTTCCTATTTAACATAACAATTCAGTCACTGATTACTGTTGACCAAAGAGAATTTTAAATTACATTAGGAACAAAATGTAGGTTTTCCAGCATTACCTAATGTGCTTGTGCAGGTATAGTATTGTGCTTGATCTATAGACCTTCATATTGAATTTGGATTTACTGGAAACAAACATAGGTTTTAAGAAAATTAAACTCCAAGACCTTTCAATTACTTATTTGCTTAGTGGATATTTTGCTGTACATGCATGTCTCCCTTGGAATTTTTTTTAAAATGAGAGCGCTGCACACTCACAATAATCAGCCCTAATATAAGCACTGGCAGGATTGCAAGGGTTATAGATTTAATCACAGGTTGTTTGAATTTCATTGATTTATAAACCCTCCACAACCTGTCTGCACACATGCACATACAGTTAGTCCTTGGAACAGTTTTTAACCCAAGGTCTTGATGTCAGTACGTTTTTATTAATCAGGTAGTGCCTCTTTGATCTTCCTTTCCTTAGAAGAAGGGTTTTCTGCTTAAACAGAACATTTGAGTTCTACACTTTGAACCCGCAATTGATTTTTTCTTTAAGCACTAACTTTGAGGCAATATTAGCAAAATTAGCTTCTCCTTTTTGTGGGCAAAGGGAGAAAAATATATTTAGAATTGTTATTTAGCTTGTAACCAGGATTATAACATTCTTAAAACATTCTCAGGCCTTCTTAATACAATGCAGGGTCATGGGGGTCCAATGCATATAAAGGCAGCATCGGGCACAAGGTGTGAAAAAGCCCTGGACGTAGTGCTAGAACTCATTCATGCACACACCTGCATTCACACTCACATGGGGACACATTTTAGAGTTGCCAGTTAACCGAATCAGTTTGTAGATTACAGGTTACTTTCTTTTGCAATTCACATCCTAAGAATGAAGTATACTTCATAGAATAGTTGTCTGTCTTCATTAACACCTGAGATATTTTAATTAGAAAAGAAAGCAGTGGATACTTCAGAACTAATGATGTTGTAAGCCTTATATACTGTTTTTTATATATAAATATAAAAAAATCACCATCATCACCACCAGCATAATGGCTGTTTTGAGGGTTTGTTCAGGGTTATTCACCAAATCTTTTTTGAATTATGCCCAATCTCGTGTCTCTACATTACCTCAAACCACGTCTTGTCCTTTTTGGCCCCCCCCCCCCCACCGGGTTTCATGCCATTCATCTCCATAATGGTATACCTCTTTACCCAGTCATACTCATTCTTTCACTCCACACACCCAAATTATCATCATCAAAGCAAGACTTTCTCTTAACTCAACATTAATTTTCCTCTCACTTGGTCACACTCTGTACATCCATCTCCATTCATTCTAGCGTTGCTTCATGTTCCTCCATCAATGGCCAAATCTCACTCAGATCGATCACAGTAATTCTCAGTTGTTTTTTTTTAATAAACTTTTTCCTTCTATGCCAGGGAAGCTCCTTTAGAAATCAGAATTCAAGGCAGCTCCTAGAATTTGTTTCCAGCAACTCTTGCCCTGGCTAAAACTGATGTATCCACATGTCAGTCTGCACTTAAGATGTCACCTAAGCAGCAGGCCTCCCCTACCTTCTCTAAAACAATTAATTTGCTGATATTTAAATTTACACTTACTACATCAGCATTCTTTACCCTTTTCCACATGTTCTATGAACAAATGTTACATGTCCTGTGTGCAGACTAGCCTGTTATATTACTACATCTTTTATTCAGCCACAAAACTGAGTTTCTCCCAACACCTTTAACACACACTCTGCAAAGCCATGCACCCACCTTTTCCACACAACCTTCATCCATCACCTTGGCCTTTCTAGAATACACGTTGAGGCCTTTTGCTCCTAAACTATCTTTCCATTTCAGTATCTGCTGCTTCAAGTCCATTTCAATTATTACCAGCAATCTGAGACCATCCACATATAACAGCTCCCATGGAAATCCTTCTAATTTCCCTGAATTACTGCCTCCATCATGGTTGCAAAGAGTAACAGGCTCAGAATGAATTCCTGATTCAGCCCCACTGTCCACTCAAAACCCTCTATACCCTCATCTGATGACTTGACCACTGTTTTGCTTCCTAATACACTGGCATCACCTCATCCACACCAGCTTTTCACATTTTCCACCCAAGTTCCTCTCACAGCTTCCTTTCAAACTCAATTTTATAGTACAGGGAGGGCTGCAGTGGCTGCAGTTTTTTGCTCCAACCCAGTTGCTTAATAAGAAGCACTTATTACTCAAGTAACACTTCTGCTTCACTTTAGTTGTCTCACTCGTTAAGATTTTGAACCCATATTGCTTATTTTAGTCTTAAACAGCTGTATTATTTGTTTATAATTGCTCCTAATTAGCAATAACAGGCAAATGACAAGAGACCAGCATTTCTCCATTTAGCTTGTTACCCTTTACACCTGTATGTATCATGCACTATTGGATTTAATTAAATACTTGGAAGGAAAGTGAGGAGTAAAAAGTGAAGGACTGAGAATTACTCCTCCATTTTAGCCTTCAGATCATTTGGATGGCATCCTTAGAAAGGGGAAGAAAATCTGGGATATGAGAATTACCTGACATAGCAGAGTTAAAGCACTGACAAGCCATGAAATTTACACTTTCTGATTAAGCAACCGGATTAGAACAAAAATCTGCAGCCACTGTGGCCCTCCAGGACTGTGATTGAGGACCCCTGCTATACTATATGCACAATTACATAAGGCAACTTCTTTTTCCTTTCCACTTGATTTGTTTTTTTCCCCATTTGCCTTTGCCTGATAGCAAAGATTGGTTTCATACCTGGGCAAGGAACAACCAATCAGTATTTCATTAACTTTCACCTGATCCTTGGTCATTTTCTCTAGCACTCCCTTACCCAACTTCATCACCTGGTATAAAATTTTCTGTTTATCGTGCATGCCTTTGCATACTGGAATACGTGCATTACTTTTCCAGTCTTATGGGATTTTTCCTTCATGCACTATCATGTCACCCAGGTCTGTTAACCATTCAACTCCAGGCCCTTCCATTTTCCTTTGACATACCCAACATTATACAACTTGGGACCCCTGTTTTACCTGTATATATCTTTTTAAATATTTTTTTCAACCTCCTCTTTCAAAAACTTGTAGCTCAGTCCTGCTATTTTCTCACAATACCCATTGTAGTGCTCTTCTCCTCATTCATCAACTTTGTACTACTTCTAGGAATCCCTAAGTCATTTATTATAAATCATAAAGTTCCCTTTAGCAGTTTCATACAATTCACACTGAATGCACGTGTTTTATAAAATACTAGCTGAAATACCCAGTGATGCCCGGGAGAAAATTGTTTGAGAAAAATATAATTAAAAAAACCCCACAACTTTAAAAATAAATTAACAAACAATGAAGACTCACTAATCTGCTTGTCTTACGGTATTGTATGAATGTTATCATCCAGTTGACGCTCGGAACCGGCCAACTCTATTTAATTTCAAAAGCAACAGGGGCGCGGTGGTGCTCAAATGTAAAGAATGCTGGCAGTCACCTCCAGTTTGCCCTCTGGTGGTCGTTCCAAGTGTCAACTGGATGAAGATATGCATACAAGACCTCAGGATCACCCCCCACTCTACCCAGAAGGAATGGGTTAGGATTGATTTCACCCTATAGTATTTTTAGTCGACCAATGAGAAACGTGTACCAAGTTTCATGAAAATCGCTCCAGCTGTTCGGAAGTGATGCTGGAACATGTATACAAACATACATACACAAATTGACTTTATCTCTATCTCTATCTCTCTACCTTTTAATTTACAAGGCAGTGTTTCTTTAACTAGCTTCAGATCTGTAGCTGATGCCTCTCTATCTAGTGGCTTAGCTTTCTAATTTTGCATATGCAATATGAAGCAGTGTTTCATTAGATGCTTTAGTTAGCCAAGATCTGCTCTCTTCTACAGTCAATGATTCCATTTAGACTAAAATAAAATGTCTGAAATAGCCAGCATTGACAGTAAGGGTATTGAAATGTACCATAAGGCAGAATACATTTATTTATAACGAAGAAAGAGGAAACGCATTCATCAGTCAATAAATCTTTATTCTTAGTAAAACCATACTGCAACTTAGTGCATTTCATCTTTATAGTACCCATACAAGACTTACAAAATCATACATTTAAAATACAGACAGAATAATTGCCTTCCTTTGGGTCAAGGTGTCAAGTCCAACATCTCAGACACATGCTTTACCTGTTAGGAATTGTTTCTAATTACACTTAATAAATTCAAAAACAAATGTTTTTAACTTGTATAATTTATGTATCTTTAGCATATTAGAGCAATAATATTATAGCCTTTTCAATTCAATTCAGTGTCATGATTTGCCCTCACCATTCCCATTGTTGTTAGCATAACGCAGAAACCAACCAGACAAACATGCACACAGAGAATGCAGTAGTTTGACACTGTTTTGGGGCTTTCTGGGTTTTTAAAATGAATAGTCTACATATATTTATTTATGTGAGGACTTATATTAGAAGAGGAGTTATTCATTTTGCCTCAAAGATTATAAAGTTTGCCTAAGGGCTTTGTGACCGGCATTTAAATCTTGTCTGAAGGCCTACATACAATGTAAACATTCTCCACATGTTCAAATGAGTTTTCTGCTAATACTCATGTTCTCTATTACATTCCAAACCACATGCAGTTTACTGGGTGGGTGACAATGGACTAACCCCATGTTAGTGAGTTTGGGTGTGTTAGAGTATCCTGTGATGTACTGGTGTTTCATTATGTATAGTACACTGGGCCTGCGCTACCACTAAGGCGAATTACTGGAGAGGGGAGGTGGGAGCGACCCCGACCCTAGCCGCACGAGTTAGCTACCGAATAGTCAGTTGGTGCAGTAATAAGCTTGGCCTAAGGCGTAAAATAACCTAGCACCGGCACTGATAGTGCATATAAATATTAGTAAGGCCATCGTATTATGTTAAAGGGAAGGACAAATGATGTGTAAAAGAGTTGGGGCTCCAGCTGGGAGATCCTGCTTAACTGCCAGCTTCAGGTTTAAAATGTTCTGTAAGTGTTAAGTAAGTGGTGGAATGATATAGTGTAAAACCATGCCACGGTATATGGAAAAAGTCTGAATTACTGTAAGACTCCCTAACTGGGGCATTCTTAAGATGATAAGATAAGTAGAAGTACATAAACAGTTATATCAAATATATGAAATGTTAAAAAGTGTGTTTCAATTTTAAAGTTTAAAATCTAAATATTCTTGATTGTAACAGAAAAATGTAATTTTTCACCCTCTGATAGATGAAGGGCTAGATCCTTAGTAAAGGTTCAAAATTCAAAAATAACATCATGTTCATAATCAGCCCAGTGTGTGAAATCTTATTATTTTTAACCTTTTGGGAGTGGCTCTTAGAAGCCTAGAAACACCGATAAAGAATCATATCAAAAATATCATCATATCCGTGATCAGCAACCTCAAAATACCATAAAACTCCACATGTCCATATAATCAATCCCCCTCTTTTAAATTTTGTGAAATGTACTAATTTTGACACCTTGGATCTCAATAGTGGGTAAACACTTGAGGGTCATTTGATGTGGCATGCACAATTTCGAGCCCTTCTGATCATTTTTGCTGAAGACACTTATCGGTTTACTCTTTATCGTAAGGGTGTCCATTCCTGCACAGAATATGGTTGCTTAAATAGAATTGTTTAAATGTTAGTGTTTTACATGTCTAACAGGTCACAAATAGTAAAAAAACACCCAAAGGCTCAATGTCCTGTATAACTACACATGATGATGAGTAAAACAGTGTATGTGGGGTTTTTCTCGGATCGATGAGTTGTTTATACTTCCTGCCTAGAAATAGTGGAGTGGTGTTCCTCCATTGTAAAGAGGGAAATGGAAACTAGGTGAGTAACTTTTTTCAGTCTATTATTACTAATCCTAGTGTGTGTTTAAAATGGCCCCCATAACAGACTTATCGTGCTTCTATGTTTGGCAACATAGATATATATGTGCGTGCCTCCAATACATCTCAGACTTGTCGACCAGACCTCTGACGGTGTCCTGAGGTATCTGGCACCAGGATGTTAACAGCAAAGCTTTTAAGTCTTGTCCTGTAAGTTAGAAGGTTGAGCCTCTATAGATCAGACTTATTTTTCCAGCACTACCCAAGGATTAAGATCTGGAGAATGTGAAGGCCAAGTCAACACCTTGAACTCTTTGGCAAGTTGTTAAACCATTTATGTAGAATTTTTGAAGTGTGGCAGGGCACATTATCCTGCTGAAAGAGGCCACTGCCAGTAGGGAATACCATTGCCATGCATTGGGTGCATGTGGTCTGTAATCTTATCATAAATAACATCCGCATGAATGCCAGAACCCAATGTTTCCCAGCAGAACATTGACACTGCTTCTGCCGGCTTGTCTTCTTCCCATAGTGCATCCTGCTGCTCTCTTTCCCAAGTAAATGACACTAATTATCCTGGATATCCACATGATACAAAAAAGAAAATGTGATTCATTTGACTAGGCTACCATCTTCCATTGCTCCAATTCTGACCCTCACATGCACATTGAAGACACTTTGGGAGGTGAACAAGGGTCAATACGGGTACCCTCACCAGTCAGTGGTTATAAAGCCTCATACACAGAAGCCTGCAATGCACTTTGTGTTCTAAGACCTTTCTCTTACGGCCAGCATTTACGTTAGCAATTGAAATGAGCAAGCAATATAATCTGTGCCCTTTGATAAAAGCCAAATTATGATGGCTAAATGACTGGGTCACAGCATCTCCAAAACAGCAGGTCCTGCGGGGTATGCAGTAGTTAGTACCTACCAAAAGTGCTTCAAGGAAAGAAAGGTTAGGTTCATTGTCATTGTTAAATTGGCCCTCGTGTGTATTCACCCTGCGATGGACTGGCACCCTGGGATTGTTTCTTGTGCCTGATAATTTTTGGGACAGGCTCCAGCTTCCTTGAAAAGTATACTCTGTGTGTTTGTGTGTGTGTGTGTGTGTATATATATATATATATATATGTATATGTATATATATGTATATGTATATGTATATATATATGTATGTATGTATGAATGTATGTATGTATGTATGTATGTATGTATACACACTCCTACAATTTAATTGCTAGTACAGCATTTCTGAAAGTACATGAGAAACATATGACATTTTAAGGCCAAAATAAAATTATTTGTAAGCACCGCTTATGGAATTACAATTCAAGGTTTTTATTTATTTTGTTTTTCTGTGTGTGTTTGTGTATGAATATATCTATGGTGATGTTTTCAAAAGCCTGACTAGCTAGTTCAGCTATATCAAGAATAGAGCACGATAAGCACTTTTTATACAGCTGTCAGGGTGAAAGAGAAAGAAGTGATGTAGGTGTCTGCTCAGCTGAAAAGCATAACAAGCAATTAAGGAATTGAATGCAGTCAATCCATCTCTGAATTCAAATGAGAGTGAGCCCCAGACGGGTCAATATACCATCCTGATCCCTGAGAGATGTGATGTCTTTTAGTGCTTATTCTGCCTTAATCATTTAATCCACTTAATTCCTTCAAATATGCATGCATTTTTTTATGCAATAGGTTTTAAATATCCTTTAAAATATTTTTTGCATTTACTCTTTAAATATGTGTTTCGAGATCTGCATAGGAACCAAATAAGAACATAACAGAGGGCACAATTTAGTCCATCACACACGTCTGTTTAGTTAATTGCATTGTTCCAATTTCTCATCCTAGTACTTTCAAAGGTTTTTAAAAAGGGATTGTAATTGCTATAAAAATGTGATTGTTTAACAAATAAGCCGCCTAAAGCTCATGACATAGATGGTGCTGCTGTGGTGGCTCCAGATGTGCAACCCCACAAGTCAGTGCAACTTGACAAATGCATCGGTCTCTGTGGTGCTGCCTGCTCTCATTCAAAGACTCTAATGTGTGACAATGTGGGAAGGACATGCCCCTCTGTACATCCTACAGGCACCCACCACACACTCACACAGAGGGCTCTTATCACTGTAAACTCCCCTGGCCCTGTGCCCAGCATCTTTATTAAAGAAAGCACAAAGAAGGCGACTTTGCAGCTAGGAAATGGACAAGAATCCTAGTGCAGGAAATCCCTGCGGCCCCCATTGGCCATCTCTTTAAACTCTTTCTTTAAGAGGGGTCCCAACCTCACCCTGTGTGGCAGATTACATTAGCTAAATTAAAAAAGGCACAGTAGAAAGAGCACTTCATTTAGTGGGACTTTCTTTAACCTTGAGCTCTGTTCCAATATTAATCACTGCCAAGGTTTTTTTTTTTTTTTTTCCTTTTCTCCACTTCCCAGGCACAGATATTGACAGTTACATAAATTTAAGAATCAAATAAAATAAATATAAGAAATACATCTGAGCCCATTCGTCACACACAATGTACTCCATGCCCTAAACCTTTAGACAATTTTGGCAGTGGTGGTACTGTATGTATAAACCATTTTTCACTTAAAGTAGAGCATTCTCTTCTAAAATGATTGTTCATTAAAGGAGGATTATGAGGGGAACCTTCTTTGCATGGTATAATATTAGATTCATCTGAAGTATACAACAACTCAGCTTGAAAATCTAACTCCCTTTTGTATTATCCAAGGTATACTCTACAATTTATTTTAATTTTACAATGTCAAGAAGGTGATTCAGGGATATGTGCTTGAATCCGACCCAGATCTGTGCATCTACTGTACTGCCAGGATCTATATAGGTTTTTTTCTAGGCACTGTACCTTCCTCTAACCTCCCCAAAGACTATAATTGAAAACAGTAAATCCTTCTGCGTGCAGGAATGCTACCAGGGATTGATTTGTGTCCTGCCTTGTGCTCAATACTATTACTATAGGCTCAGGTTTACTGTGAACTGGATTAAGTAGATCTACAAAATGGTGAATGGTTTATTTGATTTATCGTTGGAACATGCAGATTGGGTTGATTGGGGATGGTAAAGTGTCAGTGAATGAATGAGTGAGCCTTGTGAAGGGTTGGTGCTCTATTTAGAGTTGGTTCCTTCCATGTGCCCAAAATTTCTAGTTACCCAGGAGCCTGTGTTACAATACGTGACTCAGAAGATGGATGGAAATGAACACTAGTAGTTAATCTATGAATATGCTTATCTGTTAGTTCTTCCATAATCAGCTTTAGTTTGTGATATTGCAGTTGACTTTTAAAAGAATTCCCTGGGAAATACCGAGAGAGACCTAAGTAAACATATTCATAATTAACTGTATGGCAGACAGCCAATGTTTCACTGAGTAAGGAAAGGATTTGTATGCATCTGTCAAATACAGTGGTTTAGTATAATAAGTGATTGGTGTCACTGCTGAAAAAAAAAAATTTATCTTTGAAATTCACGATGAATAGCTTCAGTTGGATATATACCTGTCATAAAAGCTTTTCTTAGCATACAGGCATAACTAAATAAAAATCTGTTTGAACAAGTACTATACAAATTGCCATGAAATGTTAGTAAAATGTACAAAAATCTCAAAAACACAACTTACTTAAAAATAATCATGTTGTGGATAATGGATGGATGGATGTTTTAAAAGACTGGTAGGTGGCAGCTTGAACACCAAATGTGATTGCAATGCGTTCCTCCACTAAATTCTCAAAAATTGTTACTAAGGTATAGATAGGTTTATGGGGAAACCAGAGGGTATGCTGGAAGCTTTGGGTGCAAGGCAGGAATCAAAACTGGACCAGCTGTAAGTCATTTCATCGCACCCACTCTCACTCACATTCACATTGATGTGATTTGTTTCTTTATTTAATTTTATAGCACCTCCAATTTGGATCAAGTTATTAAGTTAATGTAGTTTTAATACTCAAGAAACTCCTTTTTGACATATTTTTGATCCAAGTTTTCCAAGAAAGTTACTTATCTTTACCATAATTACATGATACTATTTTGTTTCTCTTTTGAACAATGGTGTTGATAGGTGCCATGGTGATGAGTCTCAGAATTCTGAGTTTGCGCTATGTGTGGCATCTTTGATGCATCCACATAAATATCAATGTGTCCTTTATGCTCTAACTTAGTTTGGATAAACCTTGTTAAAATACTTGAGGTGATTTCTTTAGTGCTCTTCTGGTTTAAGACTTACTTTTCTAAACTCTCAACAACAGTTCTTGTTTCACCCTTGCTTGGTTCGATTCCTGGTTTTCAATACTTGCTCATCTCTGGTTTATGGCTTTTTCCCAGGCCTTTACAAAAAAAAGAGAAACAAAAAAAAGGCCAAGTGAGGTATTAGGTGCTTATTATACTGGATCTATTTACTGTTTTCATAGCACATTGTTTTTTAATAAAAATATACAATGCAGTAGTGCCAACTGTTATATTTGCCATAAATGGAGGCAAACTTTGAATAACAGAGATAAACGGGATCAGCAACATCAAAACATAATCATTAAGATCATAACCAAGAATCGATCTTATCTATCATCAAGGCTTATTAGTTAATCAAAATCAGAGAACAGATAGTCACAGGCAATCTTTTAACCCATTGTGTCAATGACATCAGCTGCCGCAACCTCCAAGGCCACGCCCTTGGCAGTCGGGAGTGTGCCATACAATGGAACAACTAAAGTGACAATGTGCATGAAAATCGAGGTGGCATCGAAAAATTCTCTAAAAATGTTTTAGAAAGTATTCATTGTCAAAAATTAATTCTACAACCCAAAAATTGTAATTGCATATAAAGATCAGCATAATAGGTTCAGAAAAATTTATAGAAAATAAAAAACAATAATACCACCAATTAATGTTTGAAGCTCCTGTACATTTTGACATTTACTAATGTGTTTTATTAGCCTCTGGATATTTTTATCTCATCATTAGGGCAGCACGGTGGCGCAGTGGGTAGCATTGCTGCCTCGCAGTTAGGAGACTCGGGTTCGCTTCCTGGGTCCTCCCTGCATGGAGTTTGCATGTTCTCCCCATGTCTGCGTGGGTTTCCTCCCACAGTCCAAAGACATGCAGGTTAGGTGCATTGGCGATTCTAAATTGTCCCTAGTGTGTGCTTGGTGTGTGGGTGTATGTTTGTGTGTGTGTGTGCCCTGTGGTGGGCTGGCGCCCTGCCCGGGGTTTGTTCCCTGCCTTGCGCCCTGTGTTGGCTGGGATTGGCTCCAGCAGACCCCCCGTGACCCTGTAGTTAGAATATAGTGGGTTGGATAATGGATGGATGATCTCATCATTATTAGATCCATAAAAAAAACTCAGACTGGTGTTTGTTTTCCTTGAGTCATTCATTCAGCTAATTCCTAAAGTTTAATTAACAGTAAAGTCAGATGTATTGTGAGGTGAAAATCTCAGGAGTTGGCCTTTATTGCAACTATGTCACACCAGGGAGTTACTTATGGGTTCAGAGGAGGAAATGAAGGGCAACAGTGAGGTGCAGCAAACCCAACCAGTCAGAGTGCTTCTTTGGGGCAACATATATAGTGAAGCAAATTTACTTCGCAATTTTGATGAAAGTAAATTAATAAGTATCATACTTGAGATAAGAACGAGATCGCGGATACAAGCGGCTGAAATGAGTTTCCTCCGCAGGGTGTCTGGGCTTTCCCTTTAAAGATAGGGTGAGAAGCTCAGTCATCCGGAAGGGGCTCAGAGTAGAGCAGCTGCTCCTCTGCATCGAGAGGAGTCAGATGAGGTGGCTCGGGCATCTGATCAGGATGCCTCCTGGACGCCTCCCTGGTGAGGTGTTCCGGGCACGTCTAACCGGGAGGAGGCCCCGGGGAAGACCCAGGACACGCTGGAGGGACTATGTCTCTCAACCTGCCTGGGAACGCCTTGGGATTCTCCCGGAAGAGCTAGAAGAAGTGGCCGGGGAGAGGGAAGTCTGGGCATCTCTGCTCAAGCTGCTGCCCCCGCGACCCGACCTCGGATAAGCGGAAGAGGATGGATGGATAGATGGATGGATGGATGGATGGATACTTGAGATATGTCCGGGCCTTTGCAACTCTGAACAAAATTAAACAAGCTTGCTTATAGATGGATGTAATATTATACTGTCTGTAATAGTAAAAATGCATAAATGGTGAAGAAAGCTATTGTTTATTAGTAAATGTTAAGTACTAAATGTTTAGTTTGAAAACAAATCTACAGTAAATGTTTAGAACCAAGCCACAGTGGAGTTCCTAATCTCACAGATTTTGTAAGAGTAACCAGCAGAGTGTTTGGATTATAACAATGCCTGAGCCGTGAGGCCCCTCTGAGCCTTGTGGGGATAGGATTAATTATACATCAGTGCTTATCTGATTATTTTCATTTGATTTGCTTTGCACCTCTAAACATGATGATATTTAAAGCCAAGCTCTGGATAATCCAAGCATTAAGGATGTGAAAAAGCCCAGATCTAAGCTTGTTTTTGTGTAAACAAATAAACAAAGGCGATAAGTCTGTTAATCATGATCACCGTGACACTGATTTTAGAATCTCATTAATTTTGAAAGCTAAATTTCAGCCAATGATGCCCTTCAGGCTGTTTTTTTAATTTTATTATTAATAATATCCTAAACTTGTGCTGCTTAAGGCTTCTGTCATGTATTTCTCTAATTGCTCATCAATCTTAAAGTATTAATAGCACCATCTTATATTCATTTTTCATTATTTTGCCTTTCTCGTTAATGGGTCACCAGGAGCAGCATTAGGCATGAAGCAGGAACCAGGAACCAGTGCTGGGCATATTGACACGTACCCCCCACACTCATTCATACTAGGCTAATTAACAGACCCCATAAGCCTAACATGCACCTCTTCAAGATATGGGAGAAAGTAATAATATGCTGAGAAATCCTAGGCAGAAGTGTAAAAGTCTGCACATTCACAGACTGGAAATTAAACTAAGGCTATTGAACTGTGATGTAACAGTACTATTGTTTCTACCACTTTGCCTGGAAAAAAAAATCTCTCCCTCTATTCAGTTTCACACCTGCGTAATCTATTTTTAGCTTGACCGGAAACTGTCAGGCACAAAGCAGAAGCCATCACCAGCCCATTACAGGGCCAACCTTCACAAATTTAGAATCGTTATTTAACATAATGCACACATCTTTGGAGAGTGAGAGGAAAGCCAGAGAAATTAGGAAAGCATGCATACCTCCAATGAAGTGGAAAAAGGATGAAATGATTCTTGAGAATAGAAAGAATTAGGGGAATATTTACAGTACAGTAAAGTCAACAGAACAGTGTCTACAAGGAATCACAGCAAATTAACATTATATGGTAAGATAAAGAAAGGCTTACTACAGAGGATTAGAAACTGATTTCAGTCGGGTTTAAATGGTGACTCTAAAGAAACTTTTATTATACCAAGAGCAGTATAGTTTAAGAGGATGTAAAAAAACGAGTATAAAGAAAATTCTCTAAAACTAAAAAGAGTAAGTATGGTGTGAAGCCAGTCATCTTATCTATCATATCGTTTTCACTTGTTTATTGAAAAATGCATGGAAGCATTTTGTTTCAGAGTTGTACAAGTGATTGGCAGTATCTTGAAAGGGTTTATGTACCAGGAAAGAAGGCAGTGAGGCCTGAACTTCCAGACATGCCGACGTTTTTCATCAGAAATCAAGACAACGATATAAGTGCATATTTTAGTTTGTGCATTGTGATCTAATGTATGAAATTACTGCAGGTGACCCAAAAACGTTTTTGAAGTACAATATGCTTTTTGTTCTGTTTTTTGGCTTTTACCCAGATGACCTAATAAGGACTTTATTTGTTTAAAACACATGGATTACATGAATTTTATATTCAACAGGCATCCATTTTCAAACATTCTCCTTTCTTTTTAGTTCTAATTGCTTCCATCTTGCTTAGTTCCCTTGCAAGTCTTCAAAGTGTGTGTGGAATACTACAAGTAGGATCTTTTTCTGGAAACGTAACACTTTATAGTTTAAGGGAAAAAAAATCTTTTCTGTAATAAAAACTTGTGTAAAATCAGAAGTCTAAAGTTAATTACACTTTTAAGTTTTAAGTAAACAATGAATAAATGAAGGGTTATGCAAAATTCCATGTAAATGATTTATGCACACTAAGCATACACTGATGAGCCAATACATTATAACTACCTGCCACCAAAAGAGCTCCTTCCCACTTATGGACTCTGCAAGATCTCTGAAGATATCCTGTGGTATCTGGCACCAGACATTAGCAGCACATTCTTTGAATCATATAAATTTTCAGGTGGAACCATTGTGGAATATACAGTACTTGTTGTTCCATTCCCCACAGGTGCTTGGCAAGATTGTGATCTGGGGTAACATCCTGAACTCACTTTGAACTGAAATTCAGCATGTTCCTCAAAACATTCCCAAACAATTTGTTCAGTATGGTAGGGCACATTATCCTGCTGAAAGATGACAGTTCCATCAAGTATTATCATTGTCATGATAGGGTGTACTTGGTCTTAATTGATGTTCAGTTAGGAGCTACATGTCAAATTAATATTCACGTGAATGTCTGGACCCAAGGTTTTCTAGTAGAACATTGTCCAAGGCATCACAAGCCCTCTGCTGGATTGTTTTGTTTCCAAAGAGCATCCTGATGCCATCTCTTCCCCAAGTATATGACACATACACATACCAGGGTGCCCACATGATGCAACAGAAAATGGGGATCGTCAAACCAGATGAACTTTTTCTGCTGATCCAAGGTCCAGTTCCAATGCTCACATGACCATTGTAGGCATTATCGAAGGGGGAACAGGGGTTAGCATGGGAACTCTGAGTGGCCTGCTACACAGTCTAGCATGTAGCAGGATTTGATGCACTCTTTGTATTGACATACAGTAATCCCTCCTCGATCGCGGGGGTTGCGTTCCAGAACCCCCCCGCGAAAGGTGAAAATCCGCGAAGTAGAAACCATATGTCTATATGTTTATTTTTATATTGTCATGCTTGGGTCACAGATTTGCACAGAAACACAGGACGTTGTAGAGAGACAGGAACTTTATGCAAACACTGCAAACAAACATTTGTCTCTTTTTCAAAAGTTTAAACTGTGCTCCATGACAAGACAGAGATGACAGTTCCGTCTCACAATTAAAAGAATGCAAACATATCTTCCTCTTCAAAGGAGTGCGTGTCAGGAGCAGATAATGTCAGAGAGAGAGAGAAAAAAGCAAACAATCAAAAATCAATAGGGCTGTTTGGCTTTTAAGTATGCGAAGCACCGCCGTATAAAACAGCTGCAAGGAAGAGAGCAATGTGAAGGTGGTCTTTCAGCATTTTTTACAGGAGCGTCCGTACCCTCTAGGCCAGTGTGCGAACAGCCTCTCTGCTCACACCCCTTCCGTCAGGAGCAGAGAATGTCAGAGAGAGTGAGAGAGACAGAGAAAAACAAACAATCAAAAATCAATATGTGCCGTTTGAGCTTTGAAGTATGCGAAGCACCGTGCGGGAAGCATGTCGCTTGACAAAGCCGGAAGGGAGCAATGTGAAGATAATCTGTCAGCATTTTTAGACGAGCATCCGTATCGTCTAGGAGTGCAAAGAGCCCCCCTGCTCACACCCCCTCCGTCAGGAGCAGAGAATGTCAGAGCAAGAGAGAGAGAAAAACAAACAATCAAAAATCAATACGTGCTGTTTGATCTTTTAAGTATGCGAAGCACCGTGCAGGAAGCATATCGCTTGACAAAGCAGCCACATGTAAGCCCAGCAAAGATGGCCGCAACGTGAAGGTAATCTTTCAGCGTTTTTTTGAGGAGCAGCTGTATCCTCTAGGGGTGCGAACAGCCCCCGTGCTCACAATATATTTGAGGAGTTTTATTTAGTACATAATACGCGCTCTGGTTGGGTAGCTTCTCAGCCATCTGCCAATAGCGTCCCTTGTATGAAACCAACTGGGCAAACCAACTGAGGAAGCATGTACCAGAAATTAAAAGACCCATTGTCTTCAGAAATCTGCGAACCAGCAAAAAGTCCGCGATATATATTTAAATGTGCTTACATATAAAATCCGCAATAGAGTGAAGCCGCGAAAGTCGAAGCGCGATATAGCGAGGGATTACTGTATTACTCACATAAGCACCATTATAAATGTTTGTGATTTATGCCACAGTAGCCTATCTGTTGGGTTGTGCCAGATGAGGTAGCCTTCATTGTGTAAATGAAAAAAAAGAAATATTTCCATGAAAATTTACTGTAGGCCTAATTATTTTTTGCATTTACATTCCAGTGCAATGTAAAAAAAATCTAGTTTTTTTTTTTTAACCCCACTTAACCCAAACCATTGTTGTGGTCATACACACCTTAGCGCCAATTCACCTAACCTGCAGATCTTTGGAGAATGGGGAACTGGTACACCGACCCTGGTCTCCTTACAATGAGACATCAGCGCTACCACCGTGCCGCCCTTAGTTAAATGTGAAATGAGATATTAAGATTTCCACTTTGCTAAAATCTTCCCTTTAGACTGCAAGCTAATTCAGTGTTCAAAAATATTTCAGATTATACTAATTTAATCCTTTATCCCTGCTTGCTAGAATTTCTGCAAAGCTCTACCCACAGTGTCATAAGTATTTTCTTTATTCCTCAGGTATTGTAACTTGGTAAATGTTAAAAGTTGCCATTTTTCATGTAACGTAGCCTTACTGTATTATAGTTCTGCTTGCTTTGTGACACGATTTGTTTCTTCTGGTTGTGAAAGCATACTTTGAAAGACTGATTGATTGGTTTGATTAACTGATTGATTGAATGTCCTCTGTGATTTATGAAGCAACAGTTCATTTTATGGCCAACCACCTTTCGATGTGGCAGACTAAAGATTGTTATGAAAGGAGAGGAATAAAATTGAAGATTTGCAGGAATTGTTTCCAAATTAAACCTCCTGCTCACAATTTCCCATGGTCTGTGGTTCTAAGATTGAACTCCTCAGTTATCAAAGGTCATAAATATAAACTTGATTGGCATCATTATCATTTGGATAACCATTGAAAGTGAGTGTGACTAATTGATTAATTTATTGGTAAAATGTGTTAAGTCTAAGCTTAAATAAGTTGCTCTCAGATGTCAGATCCATTGCTGGATTGAGACTTTATGACTAGGAAGGCTACACGATTAAACTAAACTTATTTTCATATTCTGAATGATTGTATGACTTACCTTGCCTTGTGGCACAAGACATTTTTCTGCTGAGAAAACAACTCACAGATCGATAACCTGTTTTAAGGCCTCCTTTACACCTGGTTTGTAACTGATGAAAATAAATTGGAGAGAAGACAACAGAAAGAACTGGTCTCCCAGTGTGGAAAACCCTGTTTAATCTCCTTGGCAAAAATAACTATGCATGTTGGTTCATGAAAAAGACAGCCACTTCCTGTCAGAGAAGAGCTGGAGTCAAGGGCACAGCAAGCAAGTTCTTAAGCGGGATTTCCTCAACTCTGAGGACGGAAATGGGAGATACGCTAATGGCTGTGTTAGACCTTCCATCACCCATGTACTCCTAAAAAAAACTCCCTACAAGATGCTCACCAGGCTTGTAAGTGCAACAATAAGTGCATTTACACCCATTTTTGGATATGGTCAGATCACTGAAAACACTTCAATACCAGGTGTAAGGTGGACTAAACGGATCCATCTAATAAGCAATGATCTTGTGACATTCAAAGATTGGTTTACACATACCAAAGAACACAATACTGTACATGCCATGAAATTACATCCTACTTTGGTAACATATAGCATGGAGGATCCATTCACTCAGGGATCCATTGACTCCTGTCATTTGTATAAATCAGAAATAAATCCTCAGATGTTTTTTTCAATGTCAGCGTTTACCAGACCAGGGTAACCACGCTTTTTTTTTTTGGATGACAATTGTATAACACATTAGAGTTATCAATTGCTAATGCAGAATTTATGGCAGGCTACAATTCAAAGCTCTACTATTTTAGTCATATGTTAGTTAACTGACTGTACATCTTCAGTTACAGCATAGAAGTCACATTAGCCTCCATTATCTTATTTCTTTAGCTTACTGCTTCAGAGCTCAGGGCTTCAATTTTCCAAGTTCTTTATCTGTAATGTCCCATTGTCAAATTCTCTGTGATTCTATTCTGTAAGTCACAATAACAGGATCTCTACACCTGATACCCTTATATACTGTAGATGAGCTAGATGTCTATTCCTGTTATCATGTCAGTGTATCTATCACATACTACTATGCCATGTTTAAAAACATTTAAATTTTGAGTTTTTCTTGCAATCCTTCTGAATGCCCACACATTCCATCCATTTTTACCTTCATACCTGCCTTATATAGCATTGTTTATGGCTTTTATGTGTTTGAGATGATTTAAGATGATTTGCAGCATCTTCATTTCCCCAACAGACTCTAATCTCTAGTGTTTAAGGTTAAAGCATAATGGTATTTACTTTCTTTTTTAAATGTGATTATTTATTTAATACAATGGGTATAATGTTGCACCAGCCCAGGTGGCCACATAGTCCTAATTCCTGTCTAGCTCTAGCAAGTCACCCCTAACAGAAAATTTACTCTGAAAAAGAGATTGCATGTTTTTTATTTGAAATTTTTGCTTTATTTAACATGTGTCTCTTCTGTATGCTTGGCAGTCTCTCAAGGATGTAAAATAAAACATCTGCTTTTTCTTTCATTTTGGAATAATGTTGTAGTTCTGCATATGTTTCGGTAAATCAATGCGATTTAAAATCATGTAAGGTCCCCATCTCTCTTTGTCTAGCTTTACAGAATGTGTACTTTGTGAATATATATCTTTTATTAGTTAGCAGATACACTTACCCAAGGTAATGTAAAAGGAAAATCAATATGTATAGAATACGTAAAGGTATGAGCTTTTAGCAAGAAAGAATAAACTTAACAGGCAATAAAGAATTTAAATTATTGTAGAGCACAGGAAACTAATACTTCATTTAGTTCATGGACTAGAGAAATAGCTGGAAATGTAACAAAAGCATGTTTAAATAGTGGGGAAGGTCTTTGCATTGCTGTGTCAAGAACCAGAGTTTGAATCCTGTTAGGTGCCATCCATGTACTGTTCCCCTGCTTGTTCTCCATGTATTTGTGTGGTGTTTTTTCTCCAGTATTCAAAAAACATGCAGGTAAATCTGATTGACTGCCATTTAATTTTGGAATACATAGTTATCTGTAAGGGGCCAGTGCCTCAGATTTTTTTTTTGTTTTTTTAAATTTTATTTGAAGTGAATAACATTCCATACGATCAAGTCAGACTTATACAATGAATAAGATAACACTACCTCAAATCAAGTCAAACTTACTAAAACAGAATTCAACCCCACCTGAGAGAAAGAGAGGACAGATAACAGCAAAAGCAAATCTTTAAAAACAACAAAGGGAGAATGTCCTTTTGCCCGATATAAAATCTAAAATGTTAATTAGATCCTGCCATATTTTAAAGTTTTGAATGGACCCTCTAAGTGACAATTTTTGTTTTTTTTTCCCAATTTCAGACAGTATAGAATATCGGGTACCCACTGACTTTTATAACAGGTCGACTGGGATTCTTCCAGTTGAGCAAGATAAATCTACGTGCTACTAGTGTGGTATAAGCAATTACAATTACCCTAGGTTCTTGTCTATAAGCCGGACTCGTGTATAAGCCGGAGACCAAAAATCATACGAATTTTTAAAATAAAATCTTATCATAGATAAGCCGGACTCATGGATAAGCCGAACGTACTATAACCTATAACTAATAGAAGGGAGGGAGGTCAGTGGTCTCACTCGCACCCATTTAATTTCTTTAAGGGGGGAGAGAGTGTGAGATATTGCCGTCTCTCTCACTCCCCGCATGGCGCGGTTGGAGCAGCCGGAGCGCATTCTTTCTGCTCTGGGCGTCGCCGAGTCAACACGCACGCGTAGCGGTCATTTAAATTGTGATTTTATATGTAAGCATATTTAAATATATATCGCGGATTTTTTGCTGGTTCGCGGATTTCTGCGGACAATGGGTCTTTTAATTTCTGGTACATGCTTCCTCAGTTGGTTTGCCCAGTTGATTTCATACAAGGGACACTATTGGCAGATGGCTGAGAAGCTAGATTGCTTACTTTTCTCTCTCTCTTGCGCTGACTATTTGTGATCCTGACGTATGGGGATTGAGCAGGGGGGCTGTTCGCACACCTAGACGATACGGACGCTCGTCTAAAAATGCTGAAAGATTATCTTCACGTTGGCTACCTTCTGTGCAGCTGCTTCCTGAAACGACATGCTGCACAGTGCTTCGCATACTTAAAAGCTCGAAGGGCACGTATTGATTTTTGACTGAAAAACAAACTCTGTCTCTCTCTCTCTCCCTGCTCCTGACGGAGGGGGTGTGAGCTGCCGCCTTCAACAGCTTTGTGCCGCGGTGCTTCGCATACTTAAAAGCCAAACAGCACCATTGATTTGTTTGCTAGAGATTGTTTTCTCTATCTATGTGACATTCTGTGCTCCTGACATGCACTCCTTTGAAGAGGAAGATATGTTTGCATTCTTTTAATTGTGAGACAGAACTGTCATCTCTGTCTTGTCATGGAGCACAGTTTAAACTTTTGAAAAAGAGACAAATGTTTGTTTGCAGTGTTTGAATAACGTTCCTGTCTCTCTACAACCTCCTGTGTTTCTGCGCAAATCTGTGACCCAAGCATGACAATATAAAAATAACCATATAAACATATGGTTTCTACTTCGCGGATTTTCTTATTTCGCGGGTGGCTCTGGAACGCAACCCCAGCAATGGAGGAGGGATTACTGTATAAGCCGGATTTATGTATAAGCCGATATTCTATTTTATCATTTTCACAACTTTTTTCCTTAGATAAGCCGCGGCTTATAGACAAGAACTTAGGGTAATTTGTACACCAAACTCATCTGTTAATGGTTTAGGAGTGATTGGGACACCAAGGCTGTCTGGTAGGCATTCAAAGCTGTTTTCCAGAATGATGTTAATTTGGTGCATGCCTAGAACATGTGGCCTAGTGAGGCTGGAGTTAGATTACAATGTTCACAGGTTGAAACTTGCTCTGGGTACATTTTATGAACAATTTTAAATGAGACGAATGTGCCCAAAAGATTTTATCTTGAATGATTGAATGCTTTGTGCGTATGGAGCTAGAGTATATTCATTGCATGGCTGCCTTCCACTGTTTTTCTGAGATATTGACTGAACAATCCTTTAAGGACTACTGGTAAAGATGATTGTGGGTCTGATATATACAGTACAATATCATCTGCAAATAGTGATATTTTCTGTTCAAGTCCTTCTCTTATAATCCCCTTTATCTCATATGCTTTTCAAAAGAGAATGGGCAATGGCTCAATGGCATTTGTAAAAGCAATGGTAATAGGGGGCATCCTTGTCAAGGACCACATTCTAGTTTGTAGTAGTTTGAGATAATTTTAATATAGACAGGGGCTTCTGGACTGGTATAAAGTAATTTTATTCGTGCACATATATTTGGGACAAACCCAACTTTATGAAATGTGGTGAATAGGTGGTCCCACTCAACCATGTCAAATGCTTTTTTTCTGTTCAAAGGTAGTAAGATTTCTATGTTAGATTTCAGGGGTGAGTATATTACATTAAACAGACGCAGAAGATTAGAAGCTAAGTGTTTGACTTTAATAAATCTGGTTTGGTATTGTAATATTACAGAAAAAAGCACTATCTCAATCCTTCTAACTAGAACTTTGGAAAGTATCTTAAAATCATTATCCAGAAGTAAAATTGATCTGTAATAGGTCTATTTTTCTTGGAAAAAATGGTAATTTAATTCATGGTGAAAAGTTTGAGGTAGAATTTTGTTGTGTCTTTTATAAAAGTTGCTAATAATAGTAGAGCCAGCTAATTTTAATTTTTTTTTTTTATAAAAGTCCCCCAAGTAGCTATCAGGGCCTGGTGCTTTCCACTTTTGAAGTGAGTTTATAGCATTCAGTAATTCTGAGAACCTCAGAGGTTTGTCCAGTTCCTCTGCACTGAGTATCTAGTTGTGGGTTATATTTTTATGGTTAATGATTTTATCTCCATCTGTGTTCATAATTTCTGTAATTGCATTGTGAAATTCCTGCTTGTGGATTTGTTGAGCTAAGATCTTATTAGATCTCCATGTTCGTAGTAATGATGTCATGATTTAAAGATGAGCGGTTCTGTTTCTTTTTGTTGTCAAAAGGTTAAATTCTGATTGCAGAAACTGTCTTTGAAGTGTCTCATTTGGAGACCTGGCCTATTCTTGATCTGTTCTGGTAATTGCACTGATTAACTCTGACTCCTTCTTGATTTTCAATTTATTTTTATAGGAAAGATATGATATCTTTCCTCTTAAAGCCTTCAGATTTTCCCAGAATACTCCTGCAGAGACCTCTGAGGATGTGTTTGTCTCTAAAAAAATATTCAGATTGTTTGAAGGTGAATTTTGTAAAGTTCTCATCAGCTGATGACAAGAGGGTCAAGATTACTATCAATAAAGAAATAATCAATTTTGAGTACCTATGATGTACTGAGAAGAAAGAATATGCTTGAGTTCAGATTTAAGAATATCCATGGGTCTAATAAGTTATGATCCATTACAAACCATGTGATTTGTTTTTGCAGTATTAGATGTTATCGCCATTGTAGCTGAAGACCTACCCAGGTCTGAACTAAAAACCACAATTAAGTCTCCATCCATTCTAATTTTGAATGTTCATATTAAGAATAGATGCACATAGAGCGAGGCAGGAACAATCCCTGAACGGGGTATCAGCTCGTCACTAGCGCTGCGACACCGTGTCCTCACATATTTTATTAACAATATAGATTATTTAAATGTTAAAATTTTATCTTTATAATGTAATAAACATACTTTGCTGCATTTCATCTTAAAAATTATATCGTCATCATATGTAAATACGTGCTTTATAAAGTGGCTCAGGTTGTGCAATATTATAACTATCGCAGGTTTACAGTGAGGTAATTGTACTTCTAAGTACAAACAGTTCTACCAGGAGCACTTGATGGACTGATTGAGTGTGTTTATAGTTCTTGGGATGAAATGGTTTCTGAACCGTGAGGTCTGTGCAAGGAAGGCTGTGAAGCATTTGCCATATGGGTGCTGTTCAAATAGACTGTGCGCATGGCTGAGGCAGCATGTGCTTGATGCTGTATACCGATAATTCTCTTTCCGATCAGCTGCTGTAGAGCTGTGATTCCACACTCGGATACAGTGGGAGAAATACTCTGAGTGGTGCAATGAGAGTAACAACGCTAAAGCAGCTATGGTATTTGGAATAGTTTGGCCATTCCATGGACCGATATATTGTTACAGGTTAATTACAATCAGATGCCTTAAACTAATAAAAATATGCGGTTAATTTCAGTGCATTTGATAAAGCCGTGTCAGGGATGTGGATCTAAAAAAGAAAGGAAAACCACACTGGAACAATAGCACAGCTTTGATGCTGGGTGCCGCCAGTTTGCAAAACTGAGCGGAGAACTTGCGTACGCCAGGGATTGAGCTGGTGTGGAAATGTGTGTTGTTTTACACCAAGTTTAGTTTTTATATATCGCTATGTGAGTGTGGAAATGGACATACGCAACATTTTTGTGCGTACACACCATTTATACATGAGTCCTCAGAAGAGTGAGGAAGAGCAGGTTAAAACCCGGTGTTAAATGCCCTAAACATCGTGTGACAAGCACATTACACGATGAGCCTGATCATGCAGAAGACAACCAATTACTTTGCCCCCGGTTAATTGTTTACCAGACGTAGCAGAGCAGCTATGGAGCTGTCCTTGCGCTGCTGCTGCTACAGATGGCGAATTGCCAGCGACCTCAGTCACAATAGTATACAGTATATATTTTCCCCAAACTCATAACGAAATTTCTGTTATAATGAAATTTGTTTTATAGTCCCATGAATTTCATTATAAAGGGATTCCACCTGTATTATGTTGGCACTTACAGGTGTTGGGGTGAAAAAGATAAAAAAAGAAATAACTTGCTCTGTTTTCCCCCCGCCAAAGGTGCTCAGAGATGCTAGTGACTTTTATCTGTTGAATGCATAAGCAATGCATGTAATAAGAAGATTGAAGCAGTATAATGTGCACACTTCATATAAATTGTTTGCAGTATGTATATTCCCATGACCCTGTTCAAGATAAAACAGGATTGGAAGATTGATGTGTAAATAGATGGATTGATAGATTTATCATATATTGACACCGCCCTAACCACATGTAATACTGCTTTTTTGAAGCTCACAAATACCGTAGATGTAAAGAGGTAACTATTTTGCCTTGCACATCACGTTACAGGTTTGAGTATGCAAGCACCTATAAAAAATTAGGCCAAAATATTTAAGAACCATTATTATGCATTTTTACACATCCATAGCTGCTACTCTTGCAATCATCAAAAACATTAAATTATAATTAATTCAGAAAACATGTTGTCTGAGTTGCCTAGGATTAATGAAATGAAGATAACAGTGTTGTTATTAAAAGTCCTAACAGTAACCCATTACTAGCATGAAAACAGAAGCTAATGACATAGACCTTATAATTAATCTCTCATCTGACTCTGTGTGGTCAAGTATGAGAACCCACCTGAAATAAACTAGCTGCTAATGACCAAACAAAATATCACAGAGCCAGAGTAATAATGAAATAGTGGAGGAGTGGCAGTCAATCAAGATCAAATTAAACACAAAACTTGACTGTGTAAAAGGACAACAAACTGTAGCTGACAGCTTCCCATGTTTTAATAAACATCATAGAGAAAGCAACTCTATAGTGAATTTTAATATCCATCCATCCATCTTCCAACCCGCTGAATCCGAACACAGGATCACGGGGGTCTGCTGGAGCCAATCCCAGCCAACACAGGGCACAAGGCAGGAACCAATCCTGGGCAGGGTGCCAACCCACCGCAGGACACACACAAACACACCCACACACCAAGCACACACTAAGGCCAATTTAGAATCGCCAATCCACCTAACCTGCATGTCTTTGGACTGTGGGAGGAAACCGGAGCGCCTGGAGGAAACCCATGCAGACACGGGGAGAACATGCAAATTCCACACAGGGAGGACCCGGTAAGCGAACCCAGGTCCCCAGGTCTCCCAACTGTGAGGCAGCAGCGCTACCCACTGCGCCACCATGCTGCCGAATTTTAATATGCTCTCCATATATAGATAGATAGATAGATAGATAGATAGATAGACTACATAATGTCTCAAACTTGAATGTGTGCCTTTGAGAAATGGCTAGTATACTGTAGCTTCTACATCTCGTCAAAATGCTGTTGATGAAGATTTGCAAGTTTGAATAACACACATCAGATTAGATAGATAGATACTTTATTAATCCCAAGGGGAAATTCACAAATTATGTTTTAAAGATTCCATATAACATCGGCTTTGCATAATCTGCATTTACATTGCATTCCTACATAATGCATACTAAGCAGTTATTATATTAGAAAATCAGCTTGCAGCCCCGAAGATTAATTAATACACTTTACATGGCATTGTAGATGTAAAATCCAGGAAGAGACCATTATTAATAATGTTACTCTAGACATTCAGCATACCACTTCCAAATGTATACTTTAATGCATATTTGTTATGACAAAGCTGAAAATTCTGTTTCCTGAATTATAATGAACTTGAGATAGTAGCCTGTATTGAATGTGTATATTTTATCTCTGTGTAAGCTTTTTTCCATATGGGTTGGTTAAAGATTTTCCTTAGGCCCCTTAGGCTAATGCTTTCACTCAATGGAATGATTTACTAGACAGACATGGGTTTCAGCCTTAACGCTATAATAGCAGAGTTAGATTTTAGGTGTGATCTTCAACAGAATTACAGGAAACCACTGAAGCAGCAGATGAATTTGACCTTTACAGTGGTCCCCTTGTGGCAGAGATACTGTATCTATGCTTGAATAAAGAGGAACTTTTAACAAAATTGACTAGAAGCTTTTTGCAATAGTCAGGAGAAAATATTCTTCAATGAGAATAGAAAGGGTTCCTCATGAGGTATGGTATTCCCACTTGGACTTGTAAATTGTTTCTCCCTACTCTTGGGCATGTAGAGATGTAATACTGTATACACTTATGCTCCTGGGAAAAATTAGAAGCTCACTATGTGCTAGGGTGAAATCTTTGGAGATTTTTTTTTTTTTTAACTAAAGTGAGCTCTAGATTGGACTTGTGGAAATTAGTATGCGTGCAATAGTGAAAGGCATCTGGGCAAGAGAAGCCACCTACAGTACTAGTGCAATTAAAGTACAGATACTGCATTTATACAGTGTAAAAACTATGCGATGTAAATCAGAAAAAGTGATTGCATTGGTAACAACCAGATGCAGTATGAAGAAAAATCTTTTGAATGTTTGGTCATTTTTTTCCATTTCCAAAGACATTTTGCAGTGGCAATACTATAAAAACCATTTGATTTAATGATTTCCAATTGTAGCCAAAAGGGTGGTCTCTACTAAACCCCAATGTTAAATTAAAGACATATATAATACAAAGAGGCATATTATAACAAAATGTCAATAAAAAGGCTACAGTGCTTAGAAAATAGGTTTCCACAAAATAATAAACTTTATAACCCTCTATATCTTACTAAACAGCCCACTTGCCTGCCTTATCATACATTTACCCCAGGTAGCTCAATATTTCTATATTTTCTTTCTTCTGGCCTCTCATCCTTCCCACTAGATAAACTCTTGCTAATTCTGTTTCAGAATCTATGTTTAACAGGAGTATGGGCAGGGGGACTTTTAAAGTCCCTCAATGGAACTACTTCTGGTGGACACCTAGCTACCACATCTGGGGTCAGTAAAGTCCTAGAGAATGTTTGGGATCTTCCTGTCACAGATACCCCAGCCTTTTGTTAAATGGCCAGGCAGTCCCCTGCTAAATGACATTCTTAATTGTGGTCATTAAGACAACTGTCCCAATGGCACTGGGGATTCAGGCATGCTTCCTGCGTTCCCCCACTGTCCCAAATTCACACTAGCATCTCTGGTGCTCCACTCACACTATTGGAGTCAAGCACCCCTATCAATGTTTGTATGTTGTTACAGCCAGTGTTCCTGCCACCTGGGTGTCTTACCTGCTCTCTCTGTCCCTTTTGCACAATAAATAGAATTCTGCTTGAATATATCTGTAATTGAAAGGATTTATTATTTTCTGTATTTAAAGTGTGACGTGATCTGATAGTATGGTATAGTACAGTCATGCCTTTAAATACATTTGCAGTAGATACAATATTTCTTAGTCAAGTAAATCTAACAATTGTGTATTGGATATGACTCCATATATGCACAGACTTCCCCTAAACCAATTTATAGTTACTAGTTAATAAGTAAATTTGTACAAACTCTCTGAAAAATGTAGTTACCTGTAGACAATATTTTTATCGGACACAATGAAAATGTTCAAACTGGGGACACAGTAACCAGGCCAAGTTTTGAACGGAGTCTCCTGAAGCTGTGATGATGCAGCAGTAATAAGCTATTAGACCAGGGGTTCACAATCTTGACCTGGGTGGGGCTGCAGGCTTTTGTTCCAACCAAGCTTATAATTAGAAGCCCAGTTATATTGTTAATGAAATTGTTATTTAACTGTGAGGTTTGTTGGTGGTCTTATTTGCCTCTTTAGGCATTTCTAATACATTTTTTTTGAGAATACCATTCACATATTTTGTGAAACAGATCAGACTAATTTTTAGTACATCACATGTTCCCTATTTTTCAAATTTCTTTAAACATGTACTTCATGATGATAACAAAGAGGTGCAACTGGCATATTCGCGGGGGAGCTGTTAGCTCCTTTGTTAGCGGGGTGTCCTTGTGCATTAGCTTCTATTTAGGAAAACAAGAAGCAATTAAAAACTTTGGCAGCAGCGTAAGACTAACAGAGGCACTAAAGGGTCTTGAATCTTAACAAGCAAGTGAAGTCCAAAATATATGTTGCTTTAACCACTTTAATTTATTTCTAATTGATAGAAATAGCAAAACATGATGGTTAACACAAGGTGATCATGATAAATTAATCTGAGGACTCAAAACACTTCCACTCTGAATACATCCTTCATAACAGAATTTGATATTAGTAGCATTATCAGTGAATTAGTTCTTCAGTTTTAATGAAAAGATAACGGGGCAAGAATAATAAACTCTGGTTCTCTTAGTTGTATAATGAACAAAAATAAAATTTCCAGTATTTACAGCTTGCATTAAGGTCAATACTCAAGATTGTAAATCTTTATTCTGTAAAAACATTATGGTCATAACACAAGCCAAGATACATTTTTCACAACTGATAGAATTAAAATGCTATGGAAACAGTAGATACATGTCTGATAGATAGATAGATAGATAGATAGATAGATAGATAGATAGATAGATAGATAGATAGATAGATAGATAGATAGATAGATAGATAGATAGATAGATAGATAGATAGATAGATACTTTATTAATCCCAAGGGGAAATTCACATACTCCAGCAGCAGCATACTGATACAAAAACAATATTAAATTAAAGAGTATAAAATTGCAGGTAAATTAGACAATAACTTTGAATAATGTTAACGTTAAGAAATGTAATAAAACCTGAAAATATGAGAATAGATAGGAAAATGAATGAATAAAGAATAGAGAGATAATATGCGTGGCTTTAAGAAACAGACTGTTAAAGTAAAAGCAAACTAAATTTTCATTTCTTAATAGTTAAATCCTAAGCAGCTGAATAAATAGTATAAGGAAGTGATATCATAGGCTTTGTATTAAAGAAAAGAGAGTTGTATTTGCCAAGATGTGGAATGAGTATTTCAGGAAAGGGAAATCTGATAGGAAGATCAGTCAATCAATAAGTTTTTAGTGATAATTCAGCAGAAACCATGTCATGGAAGTTGAAAAACAGAATTTTCTGTGAGCTGAATGCTTAGCATTGGCGATCCTAAATTGTCCCTAGTGTGTGTGTGTGTTCCCTGAGGTGGGCTGGCGCCCTGCCCGGGGTTTGTTCCTGCCTTGTGCCCTGTGTTGGATGGGATTGGCTCCAGCAGACCCCCGTGACCCTGTGTTAGGATATAGTGGGTTGGAAAATGACTGACTGACTGAATACTTAGATAAAAGACTATGCATTGGTAAAACCTTAGGCTGTAGTTGAACTTGCGTAATTATGCACAGGGCTGGGGCACCTAATGAGCAGAAGGCATTCATGCACAAATGAGGTTCCTTGTAACATGGATTGACAAAAAAGTTTATACATAAAAAAAAAGGGGGGGGGGGTTAGTAACATGTAATAAATAGTTAAATCATTGGGAAATAATATGCATACATACAAATGCTCCACTGCAAATTAATTTAGTATGTAAAATATGAAATTCTGTCTCCGCTTTAACCTGTGGACATTACCTACTACATATTGTCAGAAATCAGTAAGGCAAACTTTAAGACAAAAATGTACACACTTGCAATATGAATTTTAGTCACTTAAACAGTACGAGGGTGGTTGGCAAGAAGTTGAATGGCTCAAGGGTACCACTCTGCTGGTACAGAACAGAGAATATTTCCACACATAACCTTCAGAAAAAAGGCAGAGGTTCACAGCAGCAGCAGCAACAACAAAGAAACAGCGTACCATTGTGTCAAGGTGGTGTTTATACCTGAGGCTCATAAAGGCAGCAGGAAGGGGCAATAGGCTTCCATGCTGTTATCCTTGTCTATCGGATAACATACAGTGTACTCTCCAAGGTTCACAAGGAGCAGGGCTACCTGACAGACTATCATAAAATTAGAACATCCATACTATCATTCATCCAAGGCATTGCATGGATGATAGCATACCTTCTAGTTGATAGATTGCAGCACCCCAAGAGTGAGGTTAGGGAGGATGGGCAGAAGGCCAGTAATTGCTATCCAGCCTGTTGATTGGCAGTAATGTACTTCGTGTGGGAATAGTGGGACTATGTTTCCATTTAAGACAAAAATTTCTTAAGTAGTCTTCAATGTTGGTGAAGGGCTCATAGATTCAGAAGCAATAAGTCTCTTGGAAGACCTAGCCCAAAAATGAGCAAAGTAAAGATCCTCATACTAATATTATATAGAGTCCAGACTTGGAAGGAGAGTTTGAAAAGAAGATACATAGGTAACAGAAGGCAAAAGATGAGAAAAGTAAAGAACTTTATAGAAATTGGTACTCAAGAAAATGGGCAAACCATATGGGGCCAGATATAAACCGCACACACATTTAGATGGAAATAACAATTCAAACCCTGCATTTTTTTCATATTTACTTTTTTTTTTTTATTACAGCCGGAGGATCTTGAAGCGGTTCATTCTCATACATTGAGACTGAAGACCTTCAAGAAAGGGAAGCATTGTTCTGTGTGCAAACAGATGATCAGCAAAGAGGGACTTACATGTCGAGGTAAGTATTGTATGTGATGGGTGAAAAATGTGTGTTTTTTTTTTTTGGATTTACGTTTATTGCCATGTATGTTGTTCTTAGGTGTAGAGCTAAACAGGTTAATATTTATCCAGAGATTAAGAGAATATTGAATTTAAATGGCCACATTTATTGACCAGCCCTTCTGAGGAGAAAGAATATTATGGTGTTATGTGCCAGTGAATAGTAATCTGATTTTAAAAGTCTATAATAAGCATTGGTTTGGAGGATGCTGGCATCATTTGATAAGGAAGCATACAATGAAAGACAGGAACCAACCCTAGGTGGTCAACCAGTTCACCACAAGGCTCTATTACAATTGTTTTAGTCAAATGTTTATTTTCAGAGATTTCCAAAAGTGATAAAAGGTATTAATTGTTTACATATTTACAACAAATAAAATATGTCATAGTTATTATGCTACAGACTTAAAAAAAAAAATTCAAATAAAGACTGCATCCCATAAAAAAGGCCTGATCACTAGAAAATTTGCATAAGAGAGAGAGGAACAGCAAAAACCCCAGGGCCAAATAAATCAAACCTTGAGAATTTATTAAATTAAAAATGTAAAAATTAAGTAAATAAAAATCAAAGATGTAAAATGCAATAATATTTACAAATTTTAAAGCAAAAAATGAAATAAAGAATTTGAAACAACAAATGTACATATTCTATCAACAGGATGCTCAGCAAAAGTTATAAATCCATCACTAAATCAATTAAGTTCATAAATGAAGAGAGAAAAATCAGGAAAAAGAGTGAAGACTTGAAACTGGAAAACTGAAAAATAGGCCAAAAAAACAACAAAGCAATGAAAAAGAAAATCGAGGAGAGAACAAAAAGGCACTGAACAAAAAACAGAGAAAGCTTGCTAATGCCTCAGCAAAGAACTAAAGTACTCGGGTGGAATACAAAGGGCTTGTAGGGTACAACTGGAAGTCCTTAACACATTATAATAGATTTGTAGGGTAATCGGTAGTGTCGTGATTAGTGACTATAACTACGTTACCTTGAAATTTTAGTTTTTCTTACCTGAAATAACTAGGAAAGGGACCAGTGCAAAATTAAATGCCACACAAGGAAATAAATGTATACAAAGAATAAACAAGGGAAATGGGATAAATTACAAAATAAAAAAAAAAAACAAAAAAAAAAAATGTAGAGGACAGTTCCATATGCATTCTCTCCTTTTCATCTGCTTTGCCTTCTCTGTATTTTGCAGAGCTATATCACCCATGCTTTGAGCTACAAATCACCGTCTCAGAACATTAAAATGTTTCATGACCTAAGAAAAACTGGATATTTCTTACTGGGGTGATGTTTTGATGAGCCAAATGAAGTGCCTAAAACAATTCTTAAAATAATTAAATGAGATGAACAGGAAAATAAAATATCTAAAAGAAGTTTAAAATTGTTACACCACATTTTCTTTTATATGAGTTTGAATGTCCTGTAGGTATCAGAAGTACTTGTCCTCCTGGGTTATCTCCCAAGATGCTCTGCATAACTGCATTTACAAACTTTGGAACATTCAGTTAACACTGACATTTTGTCTTCCTTGGCCATTGTTCTCTTTGTGTCAGCTTTGGCATTTTCCACAATTTTATTTCCTTGCTTATTAGCCTTATGGTTAACGCCAGACTAGTTGTCATATACAGCCTTTTCTTCCTTTGCAACATTCTTTTTAGCTTTTTATTATCCACGGTAGAGTCCTCATTAATTCTATAACACCTCTGTGTTGGGGTGAGCTTTTTCTGAACAGTGCTTTTAAACCTGCTGCAGTGCCCTTCAAATACTTTCATTATTAAACGTTTGCCATAGTCTGTCTCTTTTAGACTTGGCTGCCTCTGCTTAACATTTGCGGTATTAAAATTAAATTGTTTTAGCTTTTGAATATATGCTCTGACAAAATACTTCAGATATGATCCTACTGAAGCCTTTTCCGATTATTACAAATACATAATATAGACAGGCTTCCCATTGATTGGTATTTTAACATGCTATGATAAACACAGTCACTGATTATTTCTAAAAGCTCCTCTTTTGTTATCTGCTGTTTCTAAAGATTTACAAGTTAATATTTGAGCCATTAAATGTCCCCTATTAATGTAAAGTCTTCCTGTCTAAACTAGCTTTTTGTAGCATTATTGAAATAATGCATATTGACACTATTATCTGCATCAGTGGGTCTTTAGCAAGCTCTCAATATCAGATCTCTATCCCTAATGTTTTCTAGCTGAATCCAGATATCCTCACTAAGATGTGGCTTATTGTGTATTTGAAGCAGACACACATTCAAATTCTTTATGTAAATATCTACTTTCCCCTTACCTACTCTCACCATTTTTATTTTTCCTATCTTTCCTAAATACATTAGGCCTATGTTATCCTCATCTGTTGGATTTAGCCAGGTTACTGTAGCTCATTCTATGGAATGGTGAGGAGGCGGTAGAAATGAGTTATCGTTCTGGCCAACATACAACATACAGAATGTGTAGTGTCTTTTGCCACAGCAGGTTGATTAGGAAAACTGTTTAGTAATCTTGCTGTTTGTGGCCTGTTTGCATGCATTGTGAAGTCTTTTGTTGGGCTAATATTTGAATTGGCAGAAATGAGAGGAGAATGTGGTCAGAAGTCCTCATTCATGCCAGTATCCCTGGGATCACTGCCACGTACTGTACACACCCTGGCAAATTTGCATTCTGAGGATGGATAGAAAGCATAGAAAGCACATCTCCTTATTTTATGTTGCCATACAGCCTGAAAGTTCCTGTGGTTAAACTGTTTACCCCAGCTAATTTTGGATTAGAAGTGTGGGAAAGTGTACTTAACTAAAGGCAAAACATAAAACCTTTCCTTGGAGTTGATTCTTCAGATGATAAAAGCTTTATAAATACTAAAGTTTCTTTTCACAATTTGTTTCTTCTATTCTTGTAATTTGCATGCAGCTGCATTTTTAATTTGCTTTACATCTGCCCCTCGCTCATCGTTGGTTCACAATTTATTACTTTTGTATATTTTAAAATCTAAATGTCTTCCCAGATCCAGTAAATAGGATAAGATAAAGGCAAATGGAATGTCTGCATCTCGGAACATATTAAAGATCATTTATGTAGTGGTCTTTAAAACTTCACCGCATTTTTTCAAAATTACATTCAAACTTCTCATCTCCAAATAAGAATTGTTATGACAGTATCATAAGGAAAAATGTTTTGATCATAACTGAGACCCAGAATATCAAGTGTTAGTAAGGTAAACAAAAGGACGCTATCAGAACTACATTTAAACTGACAAAAAACTCTATTCAGCAAATTTGGAATAACTGTCATAAAAAGTACAATGTAATCTGAAGGCTCATTAAGGGAGCCACATTCCACGACTCACACCACAGGTCGTGTAATCATGCACCAAGTCAACGTTTGTTTACTACATTTCTGAATACAAATTATAGACTTCTGAAGACTTCTAAACGATTCTTCATTCTTAGGAGCATCTATGCCAAAAAATGAGATTGCTGCTGCCAACATGTTGTTTAGACTCAGCCAATGTCTTATACAGTTTGTTTCTTTTTATACTTGTGTGTATATAAAATAATAAATAATATGCTATTGCTGATTATTATTATTTCCCTCACTTCTCAGCATATGCTCAGCTCAGTCGGTCCTTAATGAATAAAGAACCTTATGGTGTAGCACATGTCCAGCAATTATGCCCTTTGGAAGGGTATCAGTTCGTTGTTAATGACGTTGTATAGTTCTCTCAGCTTCTTCACTATTGTTTTTGGTACCACTTCAATCACAATAATGATCAGAGGCCTAATAAATCTTTGTTCTGTTCTGCAAGTGTCAAATATTTGTTGATTTTCTTCATGTACATCTTAATGAAAGTCACAAGGTAATATCAAGCACAGAGATGATCAGGTGTCCAATATTAACTCTTGCTAAGGTGCCGCTTAAATCTGTTTTGAATGTGATTCATGTTTATAGATTTTCTTTATGTACACATTCATAACCGAATTTGCAAAATGCAGTATTTGATATTGACAATGGAGTGATCCCAGTAGCACCTGAACTGACTATTCCTTACTGCTGTAGCTGGTTTGTATACTGCTCAAAAAAATGAAAGGAACACTTTTTAATCAGAGTATAGCATCAAGTCAGTGAAACTTCTATGATATTGGTCTGGTCAGTTAAGTAACAGAGGGGGTTGATAATCCGCTTCAGCTTCTTTGGTGTTAATGAAATTAACAACAGGTGCACTAGAGGGGTAACAATGAGACAACCTCCTAAACAGGAATGGTTTAACAGGTGGAGGCCACTGACATTTTTCCTTCTTCATCTTTTCTGACTATTTTTTCACTAGTTTTGCATTTGGCTATGGTCAGTGTCACTACTGGTAGCATGAGGCGATATCTGGACCCTATAGAGTTTGCACAGATAGTCTAACTTCTCCAGGATGGTACATCAATACGCGTCATTGCCAGAAGGTTTGTCTTCCAACACAGTCTCAAGGGCACGGAGGAGATTCCAGGAGACAGGCAGTTACTCTAGGAGAGCTGGACAGGGCTGTAGAAGGTCCTTAACCCATCAGCAGGCCCAGTATCTGCTTCTTTGGGCAAAGAGGAACAGGATGAGCACTGCTAGAGCCCTACAAAGTGACATCCAGCAGGCCACTGGTATGAATGTCTCTGTCCAAACAATCAGAAACTTCATGATGGTGGCCTGAGGCCTGACGTCCTCTAGTGGGCCCTGTGCTTACTGCCCAGCACCGTGGAGCTCGATTGGCATTTGCCATAGAATACCAGAATTGGCAGGTCCACCACAGGTGCCCTTTGCTTTTCACAGATGAGAGCAGATTCACCCTGACCACAGGGCAGTTAATGGAGGATAAAGGAATTGATGCCATTGACTGGCCCCCACGCTCGCCTGACCTAAATACAATGAAACATCTCTGGGACATTATGTTTTGGTTCATCCAATGCTACCAGGTTGCACCTCAGACTGTGCAGGAGCTCAGTGATGCCCTGGTCCAGATCTGGGAGGAGATCCCCCAGGACACCATCCGTCGTCTCATTAGAAGCATGCCCTGACATTGTCAGGCATGCATATAGGCACGTGGGAGCCATACAAACTACTGAGTATGATTTTGAGTTACTGCAATGAAATTTCGGTATAATGGACTAACCTGCCACATGATTTTTTCACTTTGATTTTCAGGGTGTCTTTGAATTCAGCCCTCTGTAGGTTGACAATTTTAATTTCCATCAAATGATTTGGCATCCTTTCGTTCCTAACACATTATCCCATCCATATTAGTATAGATATCCAGCATGATTTTTTTTTTCTCATTGAGATCTGATGTGTTTTCAAAGTGTTCCTTTAATTTTTTTGAGCAGTTTATTTATAGTAGAGCACTATTCCCTCAGTCAAGTCTTCAATCCAGCCACCAATAATTATAATCATATTAATAATTCATCCATTTCCATAACCCATATATCCAGGTTAGGGCTGTGGGCTTAACCCAGCAATAATCAGGCACAAGGCAGGAGCAATCCATGGACTGGACACTAACCCGTCTCAGGGTGAACACAAAACACACTAAGTGCCAATGTAGCAGTGCCAATTCACCTAAACTGGCATTCTTTAGACCATGGGAGGAAACCAGAGTACCTGGAGGAGATCCAGGTGGACACAAGGAGAACATTCAAACTCCACGCAAGGAGAACACTGGGATGTGGTTGGTACTGTCCTTGTTGTGAGGCTGTGCCACTCCATAGCAATAGTAATGATGTTATTAGAGATTAAGTGGTATGATGCGCTGTACATCTAAAGAAAAAACACCAAGTGTATCATCATGACATAGAGAGCTGAAAGTGAGGACTTTAAACAGAGGAAACAGAATAACCTTTTTTTTTTTTTGCTGTCACTGATTAAACATTGGTGACATTTAAAATAGTTTTATTTAAACAAAAACCCCATTTTTCAAGATTATGCCAAATATGTACTTTGGATAATTTAATTTGAAGTTGGATACAGACGACTTTGCATTCCCATCATTAAATAAAATGTTTTTTTTCCAGAGTAATTTGTTCTCATTAAAGCTAGAATGTTTTTTTTTTTTTTTTGTTTTTGGGAAGAATATTTATTTGTACTGCTCTGCAAAACTATATACATATTTTTCAATGTGTGTGGCCATTGAAACTTGTGTTATAAATCTCACAGGTTGATAAAATAAACAAGTACTCAAGTGACTTTGATTCAGTCTTCCCACTGTTTAAGGGAAGTATTTAATTATATTCATTCAGAACATACTGAAGTTTTAAAAAATGAATGTAGTTTATATCATATGTACAGTTAGGTCCATATATATTTAGACAGAGACAACTTTTTTTCTAATTTTGGTTCTGTACATTACCACAATGAATTTTAAATGAAACAACTCAGATGGAGTTGAAGTGCAGACTTTCAACTTTAATTCAGTGGGGTGAACAAAATGATTGCATAAAAATGCGAGGCAACTAAAGCATTTTTTGAACACAATCCCTTCATTTCAGGGGCTCAAAAGTAATTGGACAATTGACTCAAAGGCTATTTCATGGGCAGGTGTTATGTCATTATCAATTACACAGATAAAAGGCCTGGAATTGATTTGAGGTGTGGTACTTGCATGTGGAAGATTTTCCTGTGAACAGACAACATGCGGTCAAAGGAGCTCTCCATGCAGGTGAAAGAAGCCATCCTTAAGCTGCGAAAACAGAAAAAACCCACCCGATAAATTGCTACAATATTACGAGTGGCAAAATCTACAGTTTGGTACATCCTGAGAGAGAAAGCAAGCACTGGTGAATTCAGCAACGCAAAAAGACCTGAACGTCCACGGAAGACAACAGTGGTGGATGATCGCAGAATCATTTCCATGGTGAAGAGAGACCCCTTCACAACAGCCATCCAAGTGAACAACACTGTCCAGGGGGTAGGCGTATCGATATCCATGTCTACCATAAAGAGAAGACTGCATGAAAGTAAATACAGAGGGTGCACTGCAAGGTGCAAGCCACTCATAAGCCTCAAGAATAGAAAGGCTAGACTAGCATTTCACTTGTTGAAGACTAAACTTCAGACAGAAAGGCCCACAAACAAACAGCAACTGAAAGCCACTGCAGTAAAGGCCTGGCGGAGCATTAAAAGGGAGGAAACCCAGCATCTGGTGATGTCCATGAGTTCAAGACTTCAGGCTGTCATTACCAGCAAAGGGTTTTCAACCAAGTATTAGAAATGAACATTTTATTTCCAGTTATTTAATTTGTCCAATTACTTTTGAGCCCCTGAAATGAAGGGATTGTGTTAAAAAAATGCTTTAATTGCCTCATATTTTTATGCAATCGTTTTGTTCACCCCACTGGATTAAAGCTGAAAGTCTGCACTTCAGCAGCATCTGAGTTGTTTCATTTAAAATTCATTGTGGTAATGTACAGAACCAAAATTAGAAAAAAGTTGTCTCTGTCCAAATATTTATGGACTTAACTGTATATTGTTCAAAGAAGCGATCTGTGTGATTCTAATCATCCAGACTTGGATTAAGTAACAATTCTATGTTTTGTTATTTTTTAAAATTGTAGTAATAATTTAATTTACAGTCAAGAACATATAATGTTAAGGGCAACAGAGAGCATTAAAAACATTCTTTCTTTATTTTACAAAACACTGTTTAATCTTTGTGAGCTGGAGCTCATCCTGGCAGCACTCGATATAATGCAGAAATTCTCCCCGGACTTGCTTGCCTGCAGTCACCCTTGCCAGATCCATTTAGGGTTGCTGGTTAACCTGTGCCTTTGAGATGCTGAAGGAAAACTGAAGCATCTTTGCAGTCAACTTTTATACACTACAATAAGTTCACTTTTTTCACAACCTTAAAGAAGCATGCACTTAACAGTATATTTATAGTGACATGAGTCTCCATCTTGCTTATTCCAACAAATTCATAAAATCACTTAAAACAACGATGTTTCTTACCCTAATGATCAACTGAAATGAGACAACAAAATGGAGATAAACAATAGAAATCCAAAAGGAATGGTAGCATCAGTCACAAAGAAACAGATTAATCACCGTTAACATGTGCAATTAATGTGTTAAAAACTTCTGCAATTGCATTTTTTAACACAGCCCTCTAAATGCGTTAATTTAATACAGTTAATTTGACATGTTAATGAAGCAGTGGTAATGAAGCAATTTAACAGTAGTAGTAGGTGTAGGTGTAAGAGGAAGACAAGAAATAATAGAGAACCAGCCTGGTGATCCCTTATAACTAAACGATTTTCAAAAACGAAATACTCAGAAAGTTGTTAAAGACTTTGCCTGAAAAAAGTCTTAAAAGATGGCGAAGCTTCCGGTTTTCAGTCCTTCATGCAGGTTGATGCGTTTCCAAGTGGATGGACACTAGAAGTGGCGTCAGGTGTTATTGCCATAAGTCATCCAGTCTGTAAAGGGATGATGAACAAAGGCATTAGGACAACAGCAATCCCTGGAGTGGTAGTAGAATTACAGTTACTAGAGCCCTTCAGCTGTCCTGTATGTGCACATGCTTGACATAGGTCATACTATTAGAGGAAGAATAATTGTCCACACACTGCAGCAGAGTTGCCATCTGTTACTTATAATAAGGAACATAAAATACCGTATTGAACTGATAAGGGACATAATCCTTCCTGTATTTTTGTACACATCTTTTCATAGATACAGTAGTTCATCAAAGTGCAAAGAATAACTTGATGAGAACAATTAAAATCAAACGAGTTATAGAAACCGAATGAATGAGTTTCATTTCCGTGGCTCACTAAAGTTACAGACAGATGAACTCTGTGCACTCCATGAAATTGTGTATTAGTGTCATTGTTGTTGCATTTTAATTGTGTGATTAACTATTTTTTAATCGAACAACAGCCATAATCAAAATAGCTCTGCAGTTCAGTTCTTCTGCATTGACAGAGAAAGCCTTGTGTAATGCCAGAAGGCTAGGAAGACGAGTATCATTTTCTGCATTTGATAACTATAGTGGGGAACAGTTAAATTAAGTAATAATTTGTAATGATGAGATTATGAATGAAATTGGATACAACTTTCTATGTTTAATTCCTAACAAATGTACATCTTATCACTCGCTACCAGCAAACTTGGGTGATTAATGATTACTAAATGGACCTGGTTACGTATCTCTGCTGAGACAGCTCCAGTTTTTGAATTTTTTCCTTTAGCTTCCTTAAGGCCATTTATGCTTCCCTGGGGGTATAGAACACCTGCTATTATATATCACATAAAACTAAAAATAAACTAATTTCATACCTGCCTACTTTAACAGCTCACTAATTTTTGGTAGTAGACTGTAATTTGTGCTTGTGGGATGACCTGATGTACTTTCTATCTAAGTGTGTCAGATGAATGTCGGCTATTCACTTTGCTTTTATTAATTTAATCCCATATAGACTTAAGATTGCATTATTTATTTAAAAGACTTATAATTAAAGGATGAAGACCACCTGTTCAGTATTGAAGTATTTTATTATAAGAATTCAACTAAAATGGGTCTGTCTTTAATAAGTCTTATAATTGATTAGTTCAGCTTGTGGTCCAGGTATGAGAAACACTAATCAGTTGAAGAGTTTCAAAATAATCCAAGGCCATGAAACATCCCCTATAGCATATAAAAATCAAGAACATTTGGACCAACTGTAAGTCTGTGCAAAACAAAGTATCTTCCAAAATTGTGTATCCATATAGTACAGGCACTAGCTAATGATGCACAGCTAAGGCAACAAATTTATTTACAATTAAAAATGTGGACCTTATACAAAAGTGGTCCAATGAAAGCTGTTGCTGAAAAATAATTGAACACAGTTTGCCAAAAGGAGCAGCACAAGGGGGCATGAATAACAAATAAAGATTTTGGGATGTTTTTTGAACAAATATTATGCTTATGTCAAGTGTAGCACCTCACATCATCTTGAAAATGCCAAGCCCACTATGGAAATTTGCTAGCATTGACATACTGTATGGGAAGCTTCCCTACATCAGGATCTGCAAGGCTTGTTAATAGAGATGCCACAATGCAGGCATCAAAGTATTAAAAAAAAATCTTAAAAAAAAACAAAAAAACACATAAACTTCAGTCAAACTGAGAATCCTTGAAAGTTTCTGATCCACCAGTGGCCTCAATCAAGACTGGGGGAGCTGAAGCAACTTTTCTGGAAAAAAATTGGAAAATGCTACTGTGTCAAGAATTATTAGGTACT